>NC_056734.1:604701915-604719415 GCF_019279795.1 Protopterus annectens | reverse complement strand
TGATTAAGGGATGTCGTGTTCGGTGGCAGGAACTGAAGCTGGGTCTATAATGGAACCGCAAAAGTCCTATTCACAGAATACATAAACACCGACACATATTACGCGAACCGTGAATACACTGAATGCCCTAATCCGTGAAATTCAAAAACTCGAACCGTCATAGTTGTCTCACCCCACCGCCCGCTACATACTACCTACCCAAACAAAATAAATAAATCACATACATACACTAACCAAAACCCTACTTCTAACCCTAAACTAAACCTTACTTCTAACCCTAAACTAAATCTTGCATATACCACCATGTATGCACTTATATATATATATATATATGTAATGATTTTATGTCTGATGAAGGGTTCGGAAAGAAAAAAAAAAAGTTGGAATGTGATTTGAGGGATTTCAGTAGTGACAATGTGTTCTCCTAGCCGAGAGAATCCAGAGGGCCAAGAGAACCAATAGCCACAGGTCGTTCGAACCATCCCCCTTACGTTCACCAAGCAAAGGGATTATCGATGACCAACACATCGAATCGCATTTCTGGCACATAGAGAGGAGATAATAGAAGGGATGTAGAGGCATCAGCTTCGATTAACAGCTGTGAGAATGCTAGAAGTCTAAACCTCAAAATGTACTCTCTCGAGGCACTCCTAAAAATGGAGAACATCAATATCTATGCAGTAACTGAGACCTGGTTCAAGGCTCCAGAGAGCACCCCTGCAATACCAGGCTACAACTCTTACCACACTTTTTGGCCACCAAACCAGGACCGAAACACTAAAGGTGGAGGAGTGTCAATATTCACCAAGGATATTCACACCACCAGGCTAGTTGCCCAACACAATGCGTCTGAAATTCTCCAGGTGCAACTAACAATAGGTAAGACTGCAATCCAAATTGTAGCTTGCTAGAGATTCTCCACCATACCCCAAGATTCTCACTACACCTTTTTAAACATATTGAAAATATTAAGATAGAACCAAACACCCTAATACTGGGTGATTTTAACTACCCTGCCATTAACTGGGAAAACTACTCATGTACCAACACCTTTGCCCAACGGTTCTTGGAATTCATAAATTCCAATGCCCTGGATCAACTAATCCATACTCCCACCAGGGGCTCCAATATCCTAGACCTGTTCATTACCAACATGGGAAATCGATGCTCCACACCTATGGTCACCCCCTCGTTAGTCAGGTCTGACCATAAGCTAATCACCCTTAACATCCACATCCCACCCCCACCTCCCAGTAAGGAAACCTCCATAAAAAACTTCTCCAAAGCCAACTTCATGCTACTCAAGTCAGAAGTGACAAACTTCATGACACCCATGCAGATGGGAACTGAAAGTTCAACTGCTGAATCCTACACTAAGGCACTGTACGAGCACATCCACTCATGCATGAATCGTGCCATCCCAAACAGAACCAAGATGCTCTCCTCCAAAAAAATTAAGCCAATCTGGTGGTCCCCTGCCATAAACAAACTTTACAACAAAAGGAAGAAACTGTTGCAGAAAAGAGGAAAATCCCAGGATGCAAAAAACTCCCTTACCAGCCTCAGTAAGAAGCTGAGATCCCTCATAAAATCCTTCAAAGCAAGTTACAAAAATAAAATTGCCAAAGATTCCAAAGACAACCACAAGGCATTTTATAACTATGTCAAGAATCTAAATGGCAATGCTCAGATCTGCTCTGAGCTAAAACAGAATGGCATTAAATATACTGATCCCAAGGATATTGCCAATATCCTGGCAGATCGATTCAGTGCCAACTTCACCCCCTCTCACCCCCTAAATGGCCCATCTCAATACCGGAAGATTGCCAAATTCCGGTAATAACGGCCACACAGGTAAAAAACGCACTCTCCAAAGCTAAGAATACAGCATCCACGGGACCAGATGACATCCCGGGCTGTGTACTACATGAACTACAATATGAACTGGCACCTCACCTAAGTGTCATGTTCAATCATAGCCTCACCTCAGGTTTCATGCTCACTGAGTGGCGCAGAGCTACAGTTATCCCACTCCACAAGGGGGGATCCACCTTGGATTCCGGAAACTACTGTCCCATCAGTCTGACAAGCCTTATCTACAACCATGGAGCGTATTATCATGGAACTTATAAACAAAGACATTGGCAACCTTCAAACACTGGACCCCACCCAGTTTGGGTTCATGAAGGGCCGATCTTGTCTCCTGAACCTGATTGACTTCTTCAAATCAGTCTCCAGAGCCATGGACAAGGGTAAGGTGGTCCACACAGCCTATCAAGACCTTGCCAAGGCCTTTGACACCATCCCTCACTCTGGAATCATAGATAAACTTACTAAGCTGGGCATTAACCCCTACGTCACCCAATGGGTTGCTAACTGGCTTACTGATAGAACCCACACTGTAAAAGTAGCCAACTCCAAATCCAGCTCCAGACAAGTGACAAGTGGAGTACCTCAGGGTTCAGTCCTGGGACCGCTCTTGTTTGGCATCTACTTCTCTGAAGTACAGGCCAACACTAAGGGACTCTGGCTAACAAAGTTCGCAGATGACTGCAAACTGGGAGCCATTATTGAATCCCCAAATGATGTGGATACTCTACAAAAGGGCCTTACAGAAACAGATGCTTGGTGCCAGAGCCATGGGCTCAAGCTCAATGCCAAGAAATGTATAGTTATCCCCTTTGGGAAAAAACATGTATCTGTGAATTACCATATAGGTGGCAGTACACTAAACACTGAAAGTGTGATAAGAGACTTAGGGGCACAGGTGGACAGTGGTCTCACCTTCGATAACCACATCGCCACAACAGTCAGGAAATCCTTCTATGTGGCACACCTCATCACTAAGGGCTTTTCATTCAGAAAAAAGGAGGTCATTGTCCCACTGTACTCATCCCTCATTAGACCCATTATAGAATACAACACCCTGTTTGGTATGTACCTCTCAAGACATCTGCAACAACTGGAAAAGCCGCAGAAATACCTCACTAAAAGAATCACAGGCCTAAAGCAGATGCCCTACGCTGACCACCTTAAAAAAACTCCAGCTATACTCTGTCGCATATCATCTACTCAGAGGCGATCTCTGCTTAGCATACAAGGCCATGTCAAACCCAAAGCTGTTGGACATGCTACACTTAAAGAAATCCCAATCCCTCAGAGCCACACGCTCCAGGGATCTAAACCTTGTCATCACAATAAACAAAACATGCTGGAGGGATAGGTTCCTGACCCAGAGACTCCCCAGACTCTGGAATAGATTGCCCATACATGTCAAGCAGAGTGCCTCTTTGGCCCTCTTCAAAAGGAACCTTGACGATTGGATCGGAGAAAGGAAATTCACCCCGGGGATCACATCAGTCGCCCTGTTAGACAGGGGTCCAGGGAAGTAAATAGTGTGGGAAGAAATAGCCGGGGAATTGTTATAGCTAGGCTTCTATAGTCCCTAGGGCTGATAGCCTAGTACCAACCTATGAACCTATGAACCTATGAGACAACGCCATAAATAAATGTAGAGCTGCAGTCTACTAATTCACTACAACTTAAGACAAAGAATGTTGGTCCTGTTGACAATGCTGTATGTGCTTCTGTTTTGAACACTGAGTCACGCCAACAAGAGGGTGAAGCCATTGAACACAATTTTATATCTAATGCTGATGTGAAAAGAAAACAATTAATACGAACACTACTCGACCTGTTTCAAACTTGTTTTTTCATCAGTTCCCATTGCCAGTTCGGGAATAGAAGAAATGGACTCCTATCAAAACCATCAGGAAATGGAAAATATCAGGGGAATCAACAATGTTACAGAACAAAATCCAGAGACAAGTGAGTTTAACTTAGTTGTAAATCTGTCTCATTATGAACTAGGACTTTTTCAGAAGTCACTTTTAAGTATAGGCCTCTCTTTTATACCTTCTAAAGGGACTGATATGATTGATTTTATTCTTGACATTAAGATGTTTGTTAGGAATATTGCATTGAAAATGTTGTTTAAGAATGACCAAGATGTTGAATGTAATTTGTTTAAGAAGTCTAGTGTTTTTATACCATATGTGCACCCTCTTTTAGAAGCATTTGAGCAAGCCTGTGAGAGGGACTTTATACAAATGGTGAATGAACAGGTATCTAAATCTAATCAGACTTTTTATAATTTGAATGAAGGTGAACATCAAGCACTTTTTAAACTAAGTAATAACAATGACATTATTATTAGATCTGCAGATAAAGGTGGAGCCATCGTTATTCTAGACAGACACTGTTATGAAGGTGCAATGCAGTCAATGCTAGATGGAAATGAAACTTATAAACTGATAAACAGTACACAATTGAATATGATAATTACCAACATGCACAATAATCTATATGATTTATTAATATGCGATATTATTAGTCCTGACTTATATAAGTATTTTCTTGTTGAATTACCAACTATTCCAACTTTTAGGTGTCTGCCAAAGATCCATAAGGACCCCCAGAAACCTAAAATGAGACCAATTGTCTCTAGTAGAGGGTGGTTGACAGAACCACTCTCCATATATGTTGAGAAGCAACTAAGAGAGATAGTTCAGGCTACAGGCACCATTATTAAAGACTCTCAAGATTTTCTTATGACTTTTTCTGAATGCATAAATAATGGTATTGATTTATCTAACATTTTTTATTTTAGTTTTATTTTACATTTGTTGACCGGGCTAGTCCAGCTGGATAATTTCCATTTTCAGTGGAGGCCCGGGGAGAAAAGCTCCACAGAATTAAAACAAAGGTTATACAAAATTGAAGATTAACTATGAGTTCCTTTAACAGATATTAAGTTACCATAGATAGTTATTAGTCTAGATCAAGAAAAATAGAACACATAAATTGCAAGAGACATTGATTATATCTAGAACTACACTCCATACAGATCATTGCATACATATTAGTGTATATACAATATATAATTTTTTTTTTTTTTTTTTTTTTGAGAACAGTAGAAACTGTAAAGTCATTAGGATGTTTGAGAACACAGAGAAGGATTGTAGTTGAGAAGTGAGGAAGAATGATAGTAGAAGGTATTAGGTTTCTCAGTCGGGATTGGTACAAGAGCAGAGCCAGAAGTTTTTAAGATGTGCAAGAAGTTGTTTTTTAAAAAGATCAAAGGAGCCTATCGAGGTAATGTGTGATGGGAGGTTATTCCATATTTTGCCTACTGCGTTGGGTAAAAGGCAGTTACCTGCAGAATTGGTGATTCGAGTTGTTTTGACTTGAAGCTTTTCTGCAGAACGTAGTTGTTTCAGGTTATTATAAGGGCTCAGAAGATTAGTGAGAGCAGGTGTTTTAGATGGTTGATATAATATGTTATGTGTTATTAGGAGTTGTTGATATATAATCTTGTTGGGAAGTTCCAACCAGTGTAAGTGTTTTAAGTTTAGACAGTGGTGTGTTCTATACTGGGATGCTGTGGCAAAGCGAGCTATATTGTGGTAGGATGTCGTAAGTTTCTTTAGGTTACTTTTTGAGAGGTTAGTGTAAATAGAGGAGGCATACAATAGGGTCGAGATGAGATGTGTTTGTGCTAAGGTGGTCCATGCTTCAGGTGTTAGGTAGGGTTTGATTCTGTATAGTGAGCCAATTTTTTTATTAACTGCTTTTATGGTGTTGTTGATATGGTAATCATAGCTTAGATTATTATCAATAGTAACACCAAGTAGTTTGGTTGATAAGTCTGGTGAGATGAGGGAGTTATCACCTGCAGTAATAGAGAAGTTAAGTTGTGTAGATTTGTGTGTAGGTGAGAAAAGTAGTAGTTTTGTTTTCTTGGGATTGAGGAGAAGACATCTTTTGAGAACCAGTGTTCGCCGATAGAAAAGGTAGCTTGTGTGAGTGAGTGGAGTTCAGATTGAGTGGAGGCTGTGCAAATAATTGTGGAATCATCTGCATATTGTATACATGTAGTGTTTTGGATAGATGCTTGGAGGTCATTAATAAAGATAGAGAATAGGAGTGGGCCTAGTATGGATCCTTGTGGGACTCCTAAAGAGATAGGTAGTAGTGAAGATAGACAATTTTTCCAGAGTACTGCTTGTTGTCGGTTTTCGAGATAAGAAGAGAACCAGGTTAAGGAGGAGGTATCCAAAGCAAGGGATTTTAATATGTGTAGTAGAAGTGTGTGGTTGACCATGTCGAAGGCTTTTGACAGGTCTAGGAAAAGAGAAGAGGTTAGTTTGTTGTTGTTACGATTACAGTTGATGGTGTTGGAAAAGGAAAGTAGAGCAGCGGTAGTACTATGTGAAGGTCTAAATCCATGTTGAGTATTTGCAAGTAGATTGTTTTGAAGGAGATGGGTGAGTAGTTGTTTGTGTATGCATTTTTCCATGATTTTAGCTAGTGGAGATAGTAGTGCTATAGGAAGAAAGTTTGAAAGGTCTGTGGCTTTGCCTCCTCTGTGTAGGGGTATGATATGTGATATTTTCCAGATTGAGGGAAAAGTACTTTCTTTTATGGATCTGTTAATGAGGATGGAGACAGGGTAGGCGATAGCTTTGGCTGCTATTTGAAGAAATTCAGCTGGAAGGTTATCAGCTGAGGGTATAGTAGATTTAAGTTTTTGTAAAAGAGATTGTATGTAGGAGGTAGGTATGGGTTGAAGTTGCAGGGGTGGAAGGCAGTTGTCACTGTTATTTAAGAGCAGTTGGGAGGAATCAGGGGTTAAGTGGTTAGCTAGATTTTGTATGGAAGTAGTAAAGAAGGTGTTGAAGTTATTGGCTTTTAAAGAGGGGTTGTCAGGATCTAAGTTTTGTGGGTTTGGTGTAACTACTTTGCCTGGGGTAAGAAGATTATTGATAGTGGACCAAAACTTTTTTGGTTCTTTTTTGGTTGATTGTTGTAGTTCAAGGTAATAATTTTTTTTATCTGCAAGTATAGCTTTTTTGGTTTTATTTCTGAGTTCTTTGAAGATTCGGTGATCGTTTGGGTTTCTGGAGGACCGCCATTTTTTCCACAATTTATTTCTAAGTGTAATTGTTTGTTTGGTATTAGAAGTTAGCCAGGGTGCTATTTTGGTCTTTGTTCTAATGATACGTTTTGGGGCATGTTGATTCAGGATGGCCAGGAATGCTGAGTTGAAGTGTTCAACAGCATTGTTGAGTGAGAGATATTTGAGAGGGGTCCAGTTGTATTGTGACAGTTCTGTTAGGAATCCTTCGGGATTAAAGTGTTTTTTTGAATATATTGTTTTATGTGAGGTAGGTAGGTTTAGCTTAGTTTTGGCCCTAATGACATAAGTAAGAGAGTGATCACTAAGATCATCTGGAAGGATGCCAGTCTGGTAGTTTTGTAGGGGGGAGTTTGTAAGAATCCAGTCTAAGGTGGTTTCTTTTTTACTTTTATTATTTATTCTAGTTGGACTGTCAATAAGTTGTTTGAAACCAAAAAGATTTATGTGGGAGGTGGGGTTAGCATTGCTACAAGAATTCCAGTCGATGTTAAAGTCCCCAAGAAATAGTGTTTCTTGAGGGAGGTTTATGGAGAGGTGTTCAAGAAGTTGTTCTAAGATGGGGATATTATTTCCAGGGGGGAGGTATGCACAGATGATGTTTATAGATTTAGTGTTGTTGATTTGAATTTTGGAACCAATTATTTCGGCATTAATGTTTTGGTTAAGGGTGAGGTCCAGAAGAGTAAGCTTTAGTTGTGTTTTATATAGAATAGCTACTCCACCTCCTTTTTTGGAGGTACGATCAAATCTGAGAATGCTATATCCAGGTGGGGTAATTTCAATGTCTTTAATAGAGGGCTTTAGCCAGGTTTCTGATAAGCATAGGATGTCAAAGTTGTTTACTTCTAGTAGGGCATGCAGTTGACTGATTTTGTTGCAGATACTACGTATGTTGAGATGGGCTAAAGATAATAAGTCAGAGGATGCAGTGGATGAGGGAGAGAGAGGTTTGATGTGAGTTTTGTATGTTTTGTTGGAGGTTAGAGGGCCTGGGTTGGGTTGAATGTCTCCATCTTGTAGTAGATGGAGGATTATAAGATAGTTTTCAGGTATATGTTTTATAATTGTGTCGAATATTTTCTTTCCTTTAGTTTGTAGTAGTTTGCAGTGTAGTACCCTATGGTATTTGGGAAGTAGGTATGTGGATTGAGAGGTGGTATGTAAGATGGAAGGGGGTAGGGATGTTACAGGTATACTGGTATGTTTAGAGGGAAGTGAGAAAGAAGCAGTTAGGGAGTGTTCATAGGAGGTTAGGAAGTAGGTGGTTATGAGAAAGACTAATAATAAGAAGGAGATAGGAAGTTTCATTTGTGACTGGGGCATAGTGGAAGTTTTAAAGAGGTAGTTTGATTTATATACTCAATAAATGAACATAAATCAGTCTCAGTACCATCCCACAGGATGGTACTCTCACAGGCTTGCTCAAATGCTTCTAACTTTAGACGTAATGGCTTGTAACTTTAGACGTAATGTCGTTATTTACTGTCATACCGAATGTAGATGGTTTAGAGTATCTAAGACAGTTTCTAAATGCAAGAAATGTTAGTAGTGATAACATGATGAAATGCATGTTGCTACTTGAGTTAATTTTAGAGAATAATGCTTTTGTGTATACTGGTAAATATTATTTGCAGACGAAAGGAGTGGTGATGGGGATGCCTTGTGCGAACTCATACGCCAATTTAGTTATGGCCCAATGGGAGACGACATATATTATAGACACTAATTATGCTGGAAATATTAAATACTACAAAAGGTTTGTAGATGATGTCTTTCTCCTGTGGGATGGTACTGAGACTGATTTATGTTCATTTATTGAGTATATAAATCAAACCACTAGTTTTCTTAAATTTGAAGGTAGATGGTCCAAGTCAGAAACTGAATTTTTAGATGTGTTTATTATGAGAGAAAATGATAGTTTCTCTACCGTGCTATATAGGAAAAGTTGTAGGAAGAATAATTTGCTTCACCCTATGAGCATGCATCCTAGACATATATACCAGAATATAATTATTAATCAAGGACGAAGAATATCCAAATTGACTAGTGATGACACTAAATGTGAACAAACATTAAGTAATTTGAGAGATGAATTCATTATGAGAGGATATTCTGGTGAAAAAAGTAACGTATTAAATGATCCTAAATTAGTGGATAGGAAAGGGATAGGTAGACCCTATTTTAGGAAGAAAGATGTGAATGTTGTTGATTCAATCTAAGAAATAAGACATGCTAATTTGACCAAAGTACCAGGTAGATTAAATATACCATATTCTAATAATAATAGGAATATACGTGAAGTGATAAGTAGGAATTGGGCTATTTTAACTACCAATGATGAGATACAAACTATAGTTGGTCCCCAACCTAGATATAGCTATCATAATAATAAGTCCTTGAAAAGGTTATTATGCTATGAAGAGAACAAGGTGAATAAAGTGATGTCAAGTAGGAAAGGCACTTTTCCATGTAGGAACTGCAATCAGTGTTCCTATATGCTAAGTTCTAATAGCTTTATACACCCTGACACTAATAGGACTTATGTTTTTAAACAATATGCTGAGTTCAAGTCCAGAGATCTTGTCTATTTAGCTAGTTGTATGAAATATACATGCTTCTATATAGGCAAAACAAACCGAACTTTGAGAGAAAGGGTAAGAGAGCATAGTTATGCCATTTATCATGAAGATGAGACCAATGCATTGGCAAAACATGTGTTAAATCATGACTTAAGTCATAAGTTTAGATTCATGGTGCTGGAGTTGGTTAAAAAGAGCCATAGACTAGTGAATATCAAAAATTATACAGAAAAGGAAGAGATAAAATGGATAATTAGGATGCAGTCAGACAAAGGCAATAGTTTAAATGACAGGATTCCGATTATACCATTCCTTAAAGACAGGCTCTTAAAACACTAAGATGAAATACATGTATACCTATGGAATTGCATGTAGGTATTTATTTATTTATTTTGGTGTTTAAAATGTATGCATAGATTTTTATGTGAATTTTTATATGCATTTTCATTGCTGATTTTATATATGCACACACATATATTTTTATTTTATATTTTATATATTAAGATAGTTCATTACTGCTGTGGTGGTGCTGCAGTAGCGTTGTCGCCTCACAGTTAGACATTGCCCGTTTGATTCTCAGTTAGAGCATCTTCTGTGTGGCGAAATGCATGAGTGGGCGTTCCTTCGTTGAAGGTTGTGCGTTAGGCCTGGCAAGCCAGCATGTAAAAATCTACTGCCAATCATTAGCGGACCGGAGTTTCCGCTGCGGCGACCCCTAACCGGGAAAAGCCGAAAGACACAACAATATATTAAGATAGTTTATTGTTTTTAACTAGGGAATTGGCTAAAAATATATGTATTGTTGCTGCCATCTAGTGGCTAAATTTGATATTATTTAGAGATGAAATGTTTTGTAATGGGGTTTTTGGTGCCTTTTTCAGTATTTAAATGAATATGATATGTAATGATTTTATGTCTGATGAAGGGTTTGGATGTAACTCAAAAGCACTTACTGTCTTGACTGAGTGTTTTAATAAAAAATTTGGGACTTCCAGAGCCGGGGTGGTACTTCGTGTATTTTTGGAGAATACGTGTATGCTCTTACCCTAACCCACACCCTAAACCTAAGGTCTGTAACTATCGCACACTTACTTTAAGAAGGTATACCCAAACAATATAAATAATCCACACACATACACTTAACAAAACCCTACTTCTAACCCTACACTAAATCTCACATACATTACCATCTATGCACTTACCTTAACTTGCACCCTAACCCTAAGGTCTGTAACTATCGCACACTTACCTTACAGAGCTATACCGCAGAAGGGTCCACCATGACGATTTGACATTTCGGATTTCGCGCTTCAGGGCGATCGGTGTTTTCACGGTTCGATGAAGATGTGTCGGCATTTACATATTCGGGTAAGTGGACATTTGCGGTTCTAATAGGGAACCACGGAAGCTTTACATTTATCAACCTTATATCATTGCTATGCACAGCACAGTTGTCACACAGCAACAAGATTTTCCTTCTTTTATTCTCATTGAACTGTCAATTTTCAGAAGCCATTCTTTCTAAATTTCACCAGTCATCTAAGAATTCTTGTTTGCTTTGTAAGTGACTGGTAATTTCTTTACGTTCTTGAAACAATTTGGGTATCTGCTTTTCCAGATCACAAGAGAATGAAACATCTCACTGCCATCCATATTGCAAGCTAATAGTAAGGTCATTCGATTTTTCACAGCCTATGACCCAGCAGTCTCAACACTTTTATATGTCAATATTCCACCAGTATAGCTCTCCAACCCCATTTCATCAGCATTGAAAATGTTGAGTGGATTGTAATCTTTCAGGATGTCTGAAAAAAACATCCACCACCCATCGCTCAGCTCCAAAATCATCTGTGGCTTGTTTTTCACCATGCTGTTTTTTAACACAATGTTGCGATGTCCTTTCCATCTCTCTAACCAACCAGACATATGTCTGAAATCCTCGACTCCTATGCTTTTGGCTAGTTGGTCGGCCTTTTCCATTAACAGTGGACCACTAATGGGAATTTTTATTTACTTCTGGCTTGTGCAAACCAGTGCAATAGGGCATCCTCAACATCTTAAGCTTTACCAAACCTCTTGTTTTTGCAATTAGAATTGGCATGTGTTTGCCACTCTTCAATAATTTCTTCTTTGTTTTTCAGAATTCTTATAATTATGCTTTGATGCACGTCTAACAGCGATGCAATAGATGTCTGACTTTCTTTAATTATCAAGTCTTTTAATAACTTCATTCAGCTCAGCTAAAGTAATAGTCTTTTTAAGAACTTTCTTTGACATTCTTGTAATATCCCTTAGATAACCAATAGGCTTCCTGCTCACGTAATGACTACAGTACGTACACACAATTATACCCCATGATCACAGAGTGCAGTCCTACTGGCTATGCAGTTAGGCGAAGTAAAATAACATGGCAAACATGGGATTTGAGACTGCTATGCATTTAAATGAAATATGCAATTAACAGATATGCGTTAATGTGGAATATACTCCAATACATTTCCATTGACTAAAAATGGGCCTGAATGGACTGTATGCATTTAAGTGAAATATGTTTTTATCCAATATGTATTTAAGTGGAGCCATTTTTATATATACATACATATATCTAGATATCTATATCCCTATCTATACACACACACACACACATGCACACACGCACACACGCACACACGCACACACACACACACACACACACACACACACACACACACATATATATATATATATATATATATATATATATATATATATATATATATATATATTTATATATTTATATATATAGACACACATATGTGACAATAGGAAGTACTGCCAGCACAGCTAGCTGGAATTTTGTATATAATTATATGTGATTTGTGAACATCAAATTGATTTATACAAGATGCTTGTGTTACAAATGTTTTAGAACTGTATGTCATGTGTATATCAAACTGACTTGTACAGATGTTTGTGTTGAAAAGGTATTTGTGAAGTGCTTGTGTTTGAAATGTATTCACAGTGTGTCCTACTAGAGAGGACAGAAAAGTATGTGCTCTATTGTAAGCATTTAAATGTATATATTTTAACACTGGAAACTGGCAGACAGGAGGTTAACCTCAGTCAAGCAAACTTTAAAATATATTTGAAATTAAATCACTTTACGGGCTAGGCCATAAAGATGCTATCTCACAGGTTTCAATGCAGCCAGAGACAAAGTCTGTACTAGGAAGCTTTCTGCATATGTCTTTGGGGTGAACCAATTCCTATTCTGGAAGCACAGAGGTATGGAATTGTTTTATGACTTCCAGCATCTGCCACACATCTGAGCAAAAGCCCTTGTGTGTGTATTTTTACAGGTAGGTACTAAATCCTACCAGCTTTCAGCAATGGGGATTTGCATGGGAACTAGAAGTCAGATGACCAGAAATGATGTAATTCTGCAAAAGTAATATTTTAGATATTATTCTGAGAAGTCTCTTAGTGAGACTGAGCATTCTGTATTATGTCTTGGGCCTGACAAGAAGGACCATTCACAACATCATCTGCCTTGCTCTGTTAAATAAGTACAATAGTGATTCTCTTAGATTCGGTCAGGAAAATAGTGAGGCTTAGTTTAGATGTTTTTCTTTTTTTGTCTGAGCCTGTCCTTCAATGATATTTTAAGTATTTTCTGTGATTTGAACTCTGATGTCACTGTGAATATATATTTAGAATTTTCTTGTTCTTTTATTATTTATTATTAAATATATTTAAACCGTTCATTGTGGCTGGTCTTTTGTAGAGATATTTAAGTTTTGAGAGTATTTGAATATTTATTTGGTGACACTGTGTAGCCACTGCTAATGGCTTTGTTGTTGGTCAGACTACTATTTGTATTAGTATTAATAATACACAGTCAAATTGGACACCTTTTGTTAAGCATTTAAAGTAGCTGGCTAGGGGTTCTGGTGGCAGTGATAACTACCTTATAGTCTGGGCAGAAGGGGGCATAGCTAGTAAACCTGTGCCAGCCTTTCACAGATATAGGTGTATGTGTGTGTGTGTGTGTGTGTGTGTGTGTGTGTGTGTGTGTGTGTGTGTGTGTGTGTGTGTGCGCGCGCGCAAATCAAATCTCAAAGAGTGTGTGTGTGTCAGCCACTCGGGCAGGGGCACAAAGCAATGGATGGACAGAAAGTGTTGGAGGACTTGGCTTGCAACCCTGCCTATGGACTAAATTCTATAGCTGTGTCAGTGGGGAGAAATCAGCCTCAGACTGATTGTGTTCCCCATGTGTTATTAAGGAAAATTGTGCTTGACTGTGCTTGATGCAGAGAGCTGCATCTGGAGATACTGTGTGTGTGTATCTGTTATACTCCCAGTGAATGTCCCCCACTGGTGCCAGTAGTGAGGATTGAGGCTCCTTGATTACTGGTCCAGAGACGGGGTGTCACAACACACACACAGACACACACACACACACACACACACACACACACACACACACACACACACACATATATATATATATATATATATATATATATATAAATATTTTTTTTTTCTAGGACAGTTACCCCTCAAAAGCTTACTTAGAACTACATAATAATTAATAAATCATGGTGGCCTGTAGTGCGATTTGTTGAAATTAACTGCATTTTTTAATAAGTTACTCAAGTTATTCTTTATAGGCTAAGTGCATGGGCAAGTTGCTTTCACTTTCTTCAGGGGATATATGTGACTAACATAAAATGTAATGCAGGACTGCACCTTGTACTACTAATGGACAGACACAGCTCCTAAATGCTTTATCCCCTGCAGGTATCTCCACAGATTATCCATGGTATGATCACAGTTACTCTCATTAAGGGTAATATATAATCATTGACCATGGGATGGGTAAGGCTAAACTATGACCAAATGGGGTAGGTTATGTCTAGCACAAAAAGTGAAATTGGCTAGTTTTAAAATGACCTGCAAGGGCAGCTAGCCTAGTACTTACCTATGAACCTCTGAACCTATAAAAGTTTTATTATACAGTCATGATCTGAAAAATTAACAGTGTGAAGTAAGTCAAAATATATCCATTCAAAAGTAAGCATTGAACCAAGTAACACAAACCTAAATTGTACTGTAAAGCTCTAAGTCCAAAATATTACAGATAGGAAATGAAAGTAGTATAACATTCTAGTTTTGCATTATAAGGTGTGAGCAATACATTACTGTTTTTATTAGTAAAGAATATATAAAGTGGCGAGAAAAGTATTCATAACAATAACATGGGAAACTGCATTAAAAAACTAGCTAGCTCAAGATACTCTAAAAAGATTAATGCATGTAGACTGTGGTGAAACTACAAAATGCTTAATTCAGATAGACTTTAAAGCATTACAGAAGGAAAATACTTTACCACATGATAGCTACCCCATTAATCGATACTTTTATGTCTTCAACAAATAGTTTTTTTTTTTTTTGAAAAGACTAACAGAAATTATTGGTGCTGCGGTAGTGTTGTCGCCTCACAGCAAGACATTGTCACGTTCGATTCTCAGCTAGAGCGTCTTCTGTGTGGAGGCATGCATGAATGGGCGTGCCTTCGTTGAAGGCTGTGCGTCAGGGCTGGTAACTCGGGACATAAAAATCCACTACCAAACATTAGCGGACCGGAGTTCCGCTGTGGCGACCCCTAACCGGGATAAGCCGAAAGACACAAGTGTTTTACAAATGTGCAAACTTTACAATTCAGAGTAATTAGCTAATAAAAGATAATTTCTGTTAAATAATGATTTGGCATGGGATACAGAATGCAAAAACATAAACTCAGTAATTCAAATCCTTGTGCAAATTAAGCAAAACCCACTAATGTGATTTACAGGCATTCTTTTGTAGGAGCTTGAGTAAGTTAGCACAAGAGCCATCTCATAAAACTGACTGAAGTAATATAGTTTTCACACCTTCATACTTCATACTTAATTCTCTATTTAAAGTGCATCTCTGGGCTATAGGGACATGAGCTCAGTGCCACTGGGCATTAATATGTTTCTGCATCACAAGCTGAAATTTACTAATGCATTTACCACTGAAGATCACTACCTCTGAAGAAATAAATGCTCCACATTGCCTGTATGACCTGTGTATTTAATTATCAAAAGACAGAACATGCACACTAACTCATTTCCTTTCCTTCCCCTATACAGGTGGCAGAGAATGGCACTGTCTCAAACACCTTCACTCACAAGTACCAGCTACCAGAAGACATGGATCCACTAAGTGTGAGCTGTGCCCTGAATGATGCAGGCACTCTGGTCATCACTGCAAAAAAAAGACCCACCACAAAAGTAGCGGAACCAGCTCAGCCAGTCTACAAGTCAGAAATTAGACTGTAGCACCTAATGGATCTCAAGCTATTCAGTATTAGAACATTCACAAATGGCAGTGCAGAATATCCATTTTGGGTTTTGCACTTTAGGAAGAATTCTTTGCACCTAGTTATCACGCAGCACTTATCACTAAAACTTGAAGAGAGAGTCACTTTACAATGATTAAGCCTTTACTGACTTTGAAAAGTTCACATGTGGATAAATTGAACAACCCACAGATATGTTACTTTCGCAGATAGAACCAGGGTACCTCCTTATTTATTAAAGAGGTGCCACTTGAAAATTATCTCTGTCCGGTTTGCAAGTTAATTACAGTACCAGTCTCTTTCTTTCTCTTTCTTTCTTTCTTTCTTTCTTTCTTTCTTTCTTTCTCAGCATGTTTCTGTTTTTTACATTAGCCAAACTGTATTGGTATTTGAGTTAGGTTAACTATTAGTTGAAGCTTGCTCCCATTTGCTGAGAATCAAATTAAGAAAAGTCAGATATGGTCAATGTAAGCATTTATCAACCTAACTAGTTAATGCAGTGTCAGTGTCTTGAAAAAGACGTTATAAACATTTGCAGTTGATGGCTCATCTTGTGCATTCCTTTCTTAGTAGAAAGGAGCTCCTTTTCAAAAAAAAACTTTCTCACCTATTGTGCGCATAGTAAGCACCTTCATTGTCATGTTAGTCTTAACAATGTGTTATCAGGATGACCGGTGTAAACAGCTTGTGTGGACAAGGCATGTATCAGTAACCATGATGATTTTTTTACAGGAAATCTACCAAAATGGGTTTTTCACAATCCTCTATGCTGAACCAATCAGTAAATGAAGGTGCATTCACAATGAAAAATAACCTAGCCTGAAATGATGACCATCTTTTCCCACATGGGATCAAGGGGATTCTTCCCCATATGCTGTCTCAGCTTCCAGAGCAGAAAGAATTATGTGAATCATTGTGAGGTATTTTTTTTCAGTCATCTGCTGTTGACTCCGTAAACAAAAGCTGTTTTTTTAAATAAACGTGGGATCACATGTTATAAGGATGTCAGCCATTCTGAATGAATGTTCTCTAAGTACTAACTGATTTTTTTCCTTGGGTGACCAACATAACAAATATTACAGCCTCACCAGCAGTCTAGAGGGATAAAGCCCTTCTACTACCCAGATGGCCCGAGCATGAAAAGCAGTCTTGCACTTAATGCAGGCATTACACAGTGTAAGGCAGGAAGGATGGGCAGTCAAATCCTTGGGAGGGAGAGTCCTTAGTGTCTTCTAGAAGTGCACATACTCTCTCTGTGGTGGAGGCTGGAGCTCAGAGAGGTGAGAGTCCAGAGAAAGCATGACTTTCCTATGGGGCTGGGGTGGGAACAAATACTCAGAACTACTTCTTATTGTGTACTCGAGCTGACACTGATCACAGCACTCTGGGAGATGAAGATAGGGTAAATAAAAACCTCCCTGTCCAAGCTGCAGGATGACGGCTTCCTGCCTGGCCCATCATGCCGGTAGTGTCACGTGTTGAACTTAGAATCTACACACAGAGGAGGTGCATTGCACGTGCAAGAGCTCTCCCAGAAAGGGAGACACTATGGAGCCAGCCTGTGGACTGGGAGGAATG
>NC_056734.1:604636915-604699415 GCF_019279795.1 Protopterus annectens | reverse complement strand
TGGAGCAGGAACATGTCATTGTCATAATTTATTAACACATAGCAGCACTTAGCAGCAATAAAATATTAGAAATGTATAGGTTCATAGGTTCTTTTTAAGCCTATGCCAAGGAGACCATTAATAATCTCAGTCCTATCATCCACTTCTGCTGGGAGATTAGTAGTCCCCTAGTAGGTAGACTTTCTCCACATATTCCAGGTTAAAATCTCTGGTACATCCACACATGGATGTTATATTATTTACATTATTCATTCTCTAACTGGATATAGGGGATGATATTTTGGACATCTTTCAGCCATGAACCAGGCTAAAGGCAACACAAGTAAAATATTTATAATACATACAAAAGAATCACAAGATAAAGTATAAGGCACACAAACCCGTGTTGTCATTGTGGGCCTAAGCACAGATGCTGTGCCATGTGAGAATCCAAATAAAACGTAACGCATCATCAACAGCAACTGTACATTAATATGTTAAATTCCCAGTATTCATATTGTGATTTCCCTCTTATTTACTTCATTGCTTTTACATACTAATTCATACATATATATCTTTGTGTAGCATGAGCCATCAGTCTACAGTGCTGTACTTTTAATCTTATATCTGACTCACTGGATTGTATAGCCTACATATAGTAATTTGAAGTATTACACATCTTCAGTTTGTTGCATGCAAGTTCACAAAGCATTTTTCTTTACTGTGTGTTAAGACAGTTTATAGCAGTTATATGATCTGAAGTATGTGGTACCATGTAACTGAATATCAGGGATCACTTCATATCTGTTGCTTCTCTCAAGAAATGCTATAACTTGCTGCGTATATGTTCTTGGATTCCAAACTCCGCTACATGTACATTCTGTAATTTGCTATACATAGCTTCTTATTTTATGATTTGCAACATTAGCTTATTTTTTAGTTTCCACCCACTGATCCACTGCAAAGAGGCTTTGCCCAATTGGTCCCACCTGGTTAACATAAGAGTAATAAATAAATAAGTACTTTATGTTATATGTTGCAATTTAAATAAACATTGATGTAAAAATATGTTCTTTTTTCCCAGTGTGAACAGCTTTCTGGTCAACATATTTTGCCTTGTTTTTTTTTTTTTTTTTTTTTGCAGAAAGCAGAGTACATTTGTGTTTAGCATTATATGTGGACATATTTTGTCTCATAAGGATATAGGCAAGTACTTCCCAATCAACAATAAGACCATAACAAGCTGAGCCAATAAATCATATTCAGAAGATACCTAAAGGCAAGAAAGAGGGCAACACAAAGTAGGCTGGAGCAGAATATGAGGCTGCCCTTCCACTTGGGTAGGTTTACCCTGAAAGTGGCAAGGATTCTCCACTGCTTGACATATAGTGGATTTTTAGTTTTTTTCAGAGGTGGGGAGGTACATTGGAAAATGAATTGGTCACAACAACTTGTCTTAGTTTTCTGCTGATAAAGGTTTATGTCCTTTAACTGGGTGTTTAAGGAAACAAATGTTCTGTGAATGAACAGGATGTCAAGTAAGGTCAGAACTTTCATGGCTCGAAAGACTAGATCTAGCTCTCCACAGAGGAACCTATAAGAGAGAAAGTATATAGAGAGGCCTGCCAGTCTGTTCAGATAACTGAGGGTCTTGAAGCCTCACTGATCTTTTTAATTAGGAATCTCTGAAGTATATCAAGTTGGGTGACATGTTTAGACAAAGGCGTGCTAATGGGGGACATTATATTCAATAATAGGCATATTAAGAGATGAGTAAAGGGGAATTAAGACTTTTTTATATACAAGAGATGTCTGAAAAGTAGATACTGCAGGTAGAAGACTTTCTGAAGTGCTGTGAACACATGATGATCAAAAGATAAGGAATCATCAAGAGGAGTGGATGTATCCCTTATGACAGTGTTTGACTGGGGAAGGGATTATGTTACTTACATGGTATGATATGGAAATGTTTTATTTACCAAAATAAACTATACAACTTGTTTTCATTTAAATGTGATTCGTTTATGATGAACACACAGAATTTCAAAATCCATGGAACATTTTAAGCAGCTTTTACTTTTTTTTATTTTTTAATTTTCTCATTTATTAACTTGGTAAGTGATATAGTCATCACGGACCCCATTCAACCAAAATCAAAGTCACATGACTAAGGGAAAACATTGTATATCTGGGCAACTTAAAGTAGCCATTCAACCAGCATATTTTTGGGAGATAGGATAAAACTGAAGTGCTGAGTAAAGAACTGAGACAGGTGTGGATGAGAATGTACAAACTTTACACAGAAAATGACTGGATATCAAGATTAGATAAGGACTGAAGCTTGGACCCATGCAGAAGAAATCTCAACCATTAACCCATCATAAAGGCATCTTTATAAAGCAAGTAAGGATGAAATGACAGGCCATCAGTATCAATGGAGAAAGGCAGAGGGAGAAGTGGAAATTATAACTATGAGTAACATGCATGCAATACATGGAGCATTCTAATAAGTCTAAAAACAATAGAAAAATTGTCATGTTATAAGCAGGTTGATAGATAATAGTCTGTTTATTTATGGCAAGGTTCCTACATAGCAGCCCCACCATTATGACAATGTTAACCTTGTGCTGCTACACAGAAGACAGTCACCAGAGAACTGCAAGGGAAAACAACTAGCAGATTTAAAACAAACAACACACCACAATGCCACACAATTAGCAATGGTTTACAAGCTGTTATACTTTGTACTGTCATATAGTGTCACATGCAGGCAGCTAAAGCTACTTATATATTACAAAGGGTTATGACTGGGTCTCCAATCACAACAATTTGATTTGTGCTGTTGAAATGGATGTTAAGGAATTAATCTGTCAAACCACACTCTTGAGAAAATTTCTTGACATTTAGTTCTCAAACATGTAATAATGTTATGATAAGAGACCCAGTCACAATCCTCTATATTAAAGCCTGAAATATTTCAGAAACACTACCATGCACAAATGATCATGTGTACTATAACCCTGTTCAAAGTAAAACCTTTTAAGAGACTCACACACTTAATGTAGAGGGCAGTGAGTGCTACCGCACTAACGGAGGATAACAATTAAGCCAGGGACAGCACAGGAAATAACTTATATTTTTCCTTAGCTTGCAATGTGTCAGCAGTGGTGTGTAACCTTTGACCTTGAGTATTGACCATCATCTTAAGTTGTCTGAAATATTAATGAGCAGGAATTACAAACTCCTCTGTTAGTGTACACCATTCTACTGCCTCAGGCACTGGTAGCTGACAGAGAAAGGTAAGGGTATTCACAAAAAGTGCAGAATACTGCTGTGATAATGTAGGATAGTGTAGCATAACACTGACGCTACTGCTTATGTGGCAGGCATGTGCATGTGTGCTGCTAGATATGCCATGCTAGAAGTTTGAGAAGCATGTAAAACTGATGAAACCGTCTCCAGTTTGCTATGTTATTTAGTCTTGTGCAATGGACAGTTGTAGGTACACACAATAAAGCAGGGGCAAATCTATCTCATGTCAACAGGCAAGTTTTACCAATATTAGGTCATAAGAGGAAGGAAAAATCAGACTATACAATGAATTCTGTTAAATCTGACAAGATTCTAAGAAGTCTTTGGTGGTTCCTTCCATCAACATGGACGTTACCCCCACACACACACACACACAACACACACACATACCTTGACTTTCTGATAAGAGTTGAATAGAATGACACACTACAGTACAATACAGGCAGTAAATATTTACAGGACAAAAGAAACTGCACTGACAGACAGAATTGCAGTTAAACATTCCTGCTAGCTATCCTTTGCTAAAATCAAGACAAAAAAGGAAAACCCAAGGCAAGAAAAACATTGCACTTAACAGTTCAGACATGAAGAAGAAATAACATGTTTTTAAATGTTTTTTTTTTTAAACTATGATGACAGCTCAAGATAAACTACAATGAATTTCACTCTATGACTAGTTCAAGATTAGTACACCCACCAAAAAGTACATAAAAAAATAAAATAAAAATACATCATTAATCATACATCTGACATCTTACTCCACAGCCATAAATTAATTCACTCTAAACTACAATAATAACATGACACATGCAACAAGTGGAATGCCCACAGAGGTACCCTACTAAAAGTATACAAGGCCTAAACAACATGTCCTACATGGACCAACTCAAAGCCTTGTCACTATACTCTGTATCCCATGGAATGATAAGAGGTGACCTGTGTCTGACATACAAGGCATCCTCTGACCCATTATTGACTGATTTATGATTTACTCCACATCAGCAAGTCAAATGGCATCAGAAATACTGTTTTGGTATCTAAACCTCTTCTGCAACAGAATGGTTTGGAGATGCAGGTATATCTCACAGAGGATACTACTGCTCTGGAACAGACACCCCATTCACATAAAACAAAGTTCATCCCTGTCCATATTCAAATGCAATTTAAGTTTATGGATAGGAAACAGAAAATGTATCCCAGGACTGCCCCCTGTACTACTAATGGACAGAGGCAGCTCCTAAATGCTTCGTCCCATTGCATGAGTCCCCTCAGATTATCTATTGCATAATCCCACTTATTCTCATTAGGGGTAATGTATAATTATCGACCATGGGATGGGTAAGGCTAATGTATAACCAAACTGGAGAGGTTATTTTAAGCACAAAAAAGGAAGCTGTCTAGGCTTATAATGGCCTACAAGGGCAGCTAGCTTAGTACTTTGTTATGAACCCAAGAACAACATGTGTGATTCCAGGTTCAAGGAACTAAATAAAAGAAAATATGTAATGTACTGCCATTAAAATAATTAGAACCTAAAAACAGATTAAAATTGTCACAAGCAATTATGTTTAAAATAAGCACAACTCTAGCCATGGACTGAGTAGTCCCAATAGGAGCTAACCATGAGACTCCCATCCAAACTGCTAATGACTTTAACTCCTTCTTCATAAATGTCATCCAAACTCTAGCCAGTCAGCTATCTCCTGACACCTCTAGCATTCCTACCCCCACAACTAGCACTCTTCCTACCTTCCTACTACAAACCATATCTACTAACTTTATTTTCAAACTCCTAGCATAACTAAAGCCTTGTACTCCTTCCGCTGACCAAATCCCAGCTGAATATCTGCAAAAAGCAGCTAAAGCAGTAGCTTATCCTGTATCAATCCTGATAAACACAACCATTAAGGAAGGATACATCCCTACAAGCTGGAAGATCTCACACATTATCCCCCTACACAAAGGTGGCAACTGAAATGAATATTCTAACTATAGGCCCATAGCCCTTCTATCCCCCTTAGCAAAAATAACGGAAAAATGCATTCACCATCAGCTAATAGGCCATCTAACTCAACACAACTTACTAGCTAAAGGCCAACATGGCTTTAGGCCATTCCATAGTACCACCACTGCCCTCCTATCCTTTACAGACACCATTAATAGAAACTGCAATAACAATGTACCCTCTTCAGTGCTATTTAGTGATCTTTCAAATGCTTTTGATAAGGTAAACCACACATTGCTTATCAATATTCTCAAATCACTTTCCCTGGATACTCAGTCTGTAAAGTGATTTACTTCCTACCTGAGCAATAGGCAACAAGCAGTACGTTGGGAAAATAATCTATCATCCCACCTGCCAGTCACACTGGGCATCCCCCAGGGCTCCATTCTAGGTCCTCTCTTATTTTCAATTTTTATTAATGATCTCTACTTAGCTATTCCCAATGCAACTTGCATACAATATGCAAATAACTCTACATTAATCTGCACAGCTAAATCTGCTTCTGAACTGCAATGCCAAACCCAGAAAGTATTTAGCATAGTTGAGACATGGTTCTTAAAGCGCTGCCTCCTATTGAATCTCAAAAAAAAAAAGCTCCTGCTCTTTACTCCTACTTGTAGGTCCACACCAATAGATTTCTCAGTCATTTCTAACAATGGTACCCTCATTACCCATACTCTACCACCAAACTCCTTGGGATTACAATAGACAACAACCTTAACTTCGATACCCACATTAACAACACTATAAAATCAGTTAACAGAAAAATGGGCTCCCTGTATAGAGTCAAACCCTCCCTTACCCCAATAGCAAGAACTACCATTGCCCACTCCCATCTAATCTCTACTCTACTCTATGCCTCACCAATATATACTAACCTATCCAAAAAGAATCTTCTCACACTCACTACCTCTTATAATAATATTGCCAGATTTGCCTCTGGTAAACCCTTCAGAATCCATCACTGTCATAATCTCAAACAACTCGGATGGCTTGAACTTCAAAATCAGCTTCAATTCAACCAACTTACGATTGCCCATAAGATCCTTTACCAGACAAACAATACTCCAATACTTTCAGATCTCATAACCCCCTATAAAAATCTTAATGCCTTGCGTTCATCAAATAAACTCCTAGTTAACATCAACAAGTCTCACACCATGGCTGGGGACTCTCTATTCTCAAACACAACTGGGAAAAACTGGAACCTTCTACCTATTGAACTTACTTCCCTTCCTTCATTACCACTCTTCAAACAAAAACTTAAAACCTTCCTCAAAACACACTGGCTGTGCCCTTGTAGCAACCCTGACTAACCTATCATTACTGCTACTAATCTCTTTTCTAGCCGTTCTCTCTCCACTAAATTAATCTTCTGTAGTGCAATGGAAAGCATGCAGTAAGAACCTGGATACTATTTTAGCCACTAGCACATGTATATATCTTGCTCCAAACTTTGTATATAATTTTATGAAATGTACTGTTAAATACATAGAAATATCTTCTATGTCTACTTTTTGTTTTTTGTAACAAAACTTATTTGTCTGTTTGTATCTGTCTTGGAGCTTTTCTCCCCGGGCCTCTACTGAAAATGGACATATATCCAGCTAGACTAGTCTGGTCAACAAATGTAAAATAAAATAAATAAATAAAAATAAAGTAGTGCACAGGCTATAGTAGAATCACATTCGGCATGTATGTGTGTGCATATCTCTCTCTTTCTCTGTATATATATATATATATATATATATATATATATATATATATATATATTTATAAACTGCAAGAAAAACTCAGCCAATCTAGAGTGTTCACTCTATGATACCTTAATCTTCCTGTACTGGAGGCCCATGGAATATATGCAAATGAGTCCTTAAGGACATGAAGTGTTTCAGCTACATGGCTTCTGAATGTCCATGACTATTTTACATTTTTAGGTCCTTATGGTTACATTCAGACCAATAAAGCCAAACCCTGCTTGTTGTGGAAATGCATGTTTGGGCCTTTTTATTGACCTTATCAGCACAGCATAAGTGGATAGTTTAGCTAGAGGATCATAGGAGGTTGCTAGGCTATCGACCCAGAGGTCATTTGAAGCCTAGCCATTTCATCCCAATGTAATGCCAGTAATACCATAGGTATTCTAGTCAATACCTAGGTTTATATTTAGTAATAACTGCCCATGTCCAGGAGGGCTGTGGGTGCTATCTCTGGTATGAATTTACGGTGCCCCATCCACTCATCCAGGTTCCTTTTGAACACTGTCATAGATGTGCTCTGCTCCACATGATTTGGCAGCATATTCTGAAGACACATCAGTCGCTAGGAGACAAATCTGTCCCTCCAGCAAGTCCTTGTCAAGTTACAGGCCATATTTAGGTCCCTGGAACGGGCAGCTCTAGTCCAGTTTGATTTACAGATGTGCAGCAAATTCTTTAGGTTTGGGTCGGAGGTTGCTCTGTAAGCCAGGCATAAGTCTCCCCTATGAAGTCTATACGATACTGAGTACAGTGACAAGGACTTTAGTCGGTCCATGTAAGGCATGTGCTGGAGTCCCTTGATCGTCTTTGTTAGAAACACCTGTGGTCTCTCAAATTGCTGCAGGTGCTTTGCACAGTACATGCCAAATGGGGCATAATACTCAATTATGGGCCTCATTATTGATGAGTATAGAGGGCTTATAACCTCCTTTGCTCTACAAGCAATGCCTTTGCTAATCAAGCTTATGTAGAAAGTCTTCCTTACTACAGTAGACACATGGTGGTCAATGTTAAGGTTGCAGTCTACTTGTGATCCCAGATCCTTTACCAGTTTGAAGGTATGTAGGGTATTGCTGTTAATTTGATAGTATGAAGGGACATTGAATTTTTCGAAGGGAATGATGACGCATTTATTTGCATTTAGTTTGAGACCGTGACAAAGACACCAGTCATTGGTCTGTGTAAGATCCTCCTGAAGTATACTGACATCATTTGGGGATTCAGTAATTGCACCCAGTTTGCAGTCATCCGGAAACTTGGTCAGCCACAGCCCCATAGTTTTGACCTGAACTTCTGAGAAGTATATACCAAACAGTAGGGGGCCCAGCACTGACCCTTGTGGCACCCCACTGATGACAGGCCTGCTGCTGGATGTGGAGTCACCCACTTTGATAGTCTGTGTCCAGTTTGTGAGCCAGTTGGCAACCCATCTTACATCAAAGGGGTTTACTTTCAGTTTGCTAAGTTTATTGGCAATGCCTGAGTGTGGGATTGTATCAAAGACCTTGGCCAAGTCGAGGTACGCTGTGTACACAGATTTGCCCTCGCCAATGGCCCTGGTCACATTTTCAAAGAAATCCACCAGGTTTTATAGGCAGGATCTGCCCTTGATGAAGCTGAATTGGGTCTGACCCAGGGTTTGGAGGTTGCCTGTGTCTTTATTTATGAGGTCCATGATGATACATTCCATGGCCTTACAGATGAGGCTGGTCAGTCTTATGGGTCAATAATTCTCCAGGTCTGTTGCTAAGCCACCTTTGTGGAGGGGAATAACTGTTGCTGTTCTCCATTCTGCAGGAACATAGCCTGCGGTTAGGCTATGATTGAATAGGGTAATGGTAATGCTAGTTCATGTTTTAGTTTGTTTAGATGACAACCTGGGATGCTGTCTGTTCCCACAGAGGCTGTGTTCTTTGCCTTAGACAAGGCTTTAATGACCTACTCTTCGTATATGTGTGTGTGTGGGGGGGGAGTTGGGGGGAAGGACTGTGATAAGTTTGGAGGGGATAAGGAAGTGAAAGTTTCAGCAAATATGTCTGCCAGCAGGTTTGCTATCTATGTGGGATCAGTGTGTGTGTGTGATACCTTTTGTCACTAGTTCGGCATATGCTTGGGGCCTACCTTTTAGGTTGTGTACATAGCTGTAAAAGGCCTTATGGTTATCCTTGGCTGTGATTGCTATGTTTTTCTCAAAGTTACCCCTAGAGGATTTGACATGTTATCTTATTTGCCTGTTGAGGCTGAGGAGAGTGCCTTTCCATTTTTGGGGCCTCGTCTTAGTTTTCTTAAACAGCAAATTTTTGCTTTTGTTGTAAAGTTTGTTGATGCTGGATGCTTGTTTTTACCTGGAGCTGTGGCTTTGAGTCTCTCTGGAACAGCTGAGTCTATACACTTACACAAATGATTGTACAGGGCTTTAGAGTAAGCTTTGGTGTAGTTATCACTTCCAGCTTGAGGGGGGGGGGCTTGGAATACATTTATACCTTCCCCTAGGAGGACATAGTTTGCCTTGGTGAAGTTTTTTAGTCTGACTTCACCCTTTGTGAGTTCTGGTGTTAGTGCCAGTTCGAAGGTGACTGATTTGTGGTCAGATTTAACTACTGAGGGTCTGACAGTTGCTGTGGTGTATCTGTTTGTCATATTAGTGAGGACCAGATCTAGTATGTTTTTTTTTCTCTTGTTGGGGTTTGAACAATTTGTTCCAGGGCATTTGAGTTAACAAAGTCAAGGAACATTTGCGCTAGTGAGTTAGGGCTAGAGAAGGTTCCTAGTTGATGTTAGGATAATTGAAATCCCCCATGACTGCAGTGTTTGGCAATATTTGGATTAACTCCAGTTTGGTCAAGTAGGCCTTGTGCGCATCATGATCCATAGAGGGGGATCTATAACTAGCTATGACTTGAATGAGAGTCTTACCCACAGTAATCTGAACTAAGAGTAACTCCATTGAGTTGACCTGTTTAACTAGTTGGGAGGTGAATTTAATCTCTAATATAGATAGAAATGCCTCCTTTGGTTCTCACACATTCATTTTGTGGTCTGAAGGTGTGGAAGGCATTGTAGCCATGCAAGGCTGGGCTAGTCTGTGAGGCCTTGAACCAAGTTTCTGTGACAGCACAGACATCTACATCCTCCAGAGACAGGACTGCTTCCAGAGTGTGCAGGGTTTGGTTTAAGCTCTTCGCATTTAGCAGCATAACCCTTATTTTGTTATGACTGGCAATTTTTACATCAGCAATTTTGTTTTTGAGACCTTGCCTAAAAAGGGCACTATTTGGGAGGCAAGAGTCTCTGCCAGCAGCCAAAAGCCTAGTGGTGCCAGATGCACACCAACTCTGTCAAAGCAGCGAGGTTTGTCAGCCATGTCATCCCAGACTGACAGAAACTGGATCCTCTTTAAATGACACAAAAAACTAAGCCACGTATTGAAATCAATCATTTTTTGTTTATACTGTGGCATCATTCTTGGTGAAAGTAATATGATACTCAAGGCTAGGGACCTATCTGCCTGGGACACATACTCAGAGAGCTCAGTCATGTCCCTCTTCATATAGTCCAGTAAGGTATGTTTCAGGTCGCTCACTGCAGCATGAGTTATGACAGAGTCATAATGATAGTTGTTGCTGAGAGACACCCAATGATCCGAACCTGTGTGTGTGTGTGTGTGTGTGTGTGTGTGTGTGTGTGTGTGTGTGTGTGTGTGTGTGTGTGTGTCTATACATTAGTACACAATGTAGTTCAATATACACAGTAAAACTGTATAGAGAATTGGATTCACACATACCTCCCAATTACATTTTGCTAAAACAGACTACAAGGAGTTATCAAAAAGAAAATATGAAATATGCCAGCATTAATATAGCTAAACCTAAAAGCAAGTACAAATTGTTACAACTAGTGGAATTTAGATGCACCTTTGGTGGCAAACTAAATTGGAGGGATAAGACATCATTTATAATTAAATGGGCTACAAAATATGCTTTTATGATTTTGGTAGATACACACTGGACAGTGTTTAAATTATTGGCTATTGTTGTCATCTAATGTTTAATGGCGGTGTCAGTTTTATAATTTGGCCATTTTAGTAATGCGTCATGTTTTGCTCACTCATTTACTTTTCTAGTTTGCCGTCTGGAGTGCTATTTAATGAGATTCTATAATATCAGCTAAATTGTAAATCTGTGCTCTTTCTTAGGTTCAGTAGTATCTGCTAGGTACTGAGTTATCTGGGCACTACTAGAATGTTTTAATGAGTTTTCTGAAAACACTTTTAGATAATGTAAAGACACAAAAGTTATCCAATGATGAATTGTTACTTCTGAAGAAGTCATTTGATGAAAGCGCTTGACTATTGTGGATGTTATTTCCCTTTGTGGATGTTATTTTCCTATGTGAATTTTATAAATAAATATCACTTTGGGTTGTAGTATATCGGCTCCAGAATTGGACGTTTTTTCTTCATTTGCGGTCTTTTTCCACTTTTGCACCCTTTTGCGGTTATACAGTTGTATGGCTGCTATTTAAAGAAAAGAATCAGGACACGGAAAAAGTGGCATCTTAACAAAAAAAAAAAAAAAAAAAATGAAAACTTACAATCATACTGGTGAAATACCTTATGTAGACTGAATCTTACACATAAGAGGTCTAAAGCAGTATCAAAACTTGTACAAGGACACCTTATCAAAGACCAAAAATAAAAATGCACCACACGGACTGTCAGACAAGTATTTTAATAACCAAGCAATAAAATACTCAACAGATAAAATTGGTTAAGCGCTTTCATCAACCAAAGAATGACTTCATCAGAACACAGCAGAACAAATTAATTAAGCTTATATACTCTCCAAATTCACATATTTAACTAGTAATTGAATAATTAATTCTTAAAGCAATATACTCCATTTATACCATAGTTAAGAATACAATATTAAAATATGCCAATAATAAGTTTCCAAATAAATAAATATACAAATAAGTTTGTATATACATATATGTTAACATGTTATTTATACTCTTGTCCACATTTCCAGGTATACTTTTTATTTTTTAGGCTGTTTTATTCTGTTAGCCCTTTCTTTTAATACTGGTAAAATAGATAAATACTCATTCAGACCAGGAAGAAAGTTTGAAGCTAAGCTAAGCTGCCACATTAACTCTTTCTTAATGAAACAATTTTTCCGATCTCCCCCTCTACCATCAAGTTCAACAGTGTCAATGATACCAAATTTAAACCCTGTATAGCCCTTGCAAACTATAGAATGCCTATAAAGGGCATTTGTCTTTTCTTTATTTTTTATATTGGAAAAATGTTCGTAAATCCTGCATTTGAGGGCCCTCTCAGTTTTGCCAGTATAGAAACCATACTAACCTACTCGTGTGGCAATTCCCTTTCTTAAGTATAAAATATTCCCACCCATATTATTTAAAATTATAGGTGAAGTCTGCAAAATATATTGGCATTGTGAGCATCGCCCACAAGGTTTAGTATTTTCACCCAGATTACATTTAATACCTCCAACTCTCTCTAAATTGGTTCTCAAATTGATGCCCACCTTAGTGGCAAAAGTGGGTTGTGTACCCACTTTCCCATATATATCACTGTTGGTTTTAAAAATGCCCCAGTTTTTATGTAGGACATTTTGATTCTATTAGAAAGTGTTCTGTGTTGGAAGGTGTATTCGAATTTAATTCTTTTATTATTTGATCTCTACCAGGTATTATATGCCTTGCCCCATTACCTAACAGTGGTTTATATTTACTTCCCCATTGGTCTAAAACTTCTCCTAAAACAGATTCAAGTAGGTTAGTGGGGTACCCTCTCTCAGAAAACATAGTCATCAGTCTAGTAAATTCATACTTTACATCATCTCTTTCAGATGTCATTCAAGCAATTCTAATAGTCTGTCCTTTTACAATACTAATCTTTTAACTCTTAGGATGATGAATGTAGTAATGTAGATAGGTGTTACAAAATGTAGGTTTATGATATATGTTAGATTTAAAACCTTGCTCCTTTTTAGAAATCTTGACATCCAGGAAATGAATTTCAGACCTGTCAACTTGGTAGTTAAATTTTAAAAAGGTAGTAGTATTATTTAGATATTCTATAAAGTCTGGTATATCAATGAAATTGCCTCCCGATAAAACAAATATATCATCCAAAAATCTGTGATATAAAATAATGTCTGGTTTACATTTACTACTTAAAACATGTTGCATTTCCCACCCAAGTAACACTAAGTTGGCATATAGGGGAGCGCATGCTGCTCCCATGGCTACTATTCGGATTTGTTGGTAATACTCACCCTCAAAAAATATGTAGTTGTTATCTAACATGTGAGCCATAATCTCACAGGTGACTTGTATCCGATCAGGGTAAATGGAAGAGCATGCCAATAATGCATCTTCAAAAAATTGCATCCCCTCAACCCTGGGAATGCATGTAAAAATATCCTTGACATCAATGTTAAAAATATAACTTTGTTGGACCGATAATTCTGCTTAATTTGCCCCAGAAAATCCCAAGAATCTTTAACTATATGGGGTATAGCTTCCACTACATGCTGAAGAATTTTATCCACAAAACTGCTAAACCATGGGTTCTAGATCCACTAGCGGCCACTATGGGCCTGAAAGGTAGAGAAACAATATTTTTGTGGATCTTGGGTATTTCAAAAAATGTTGGGATTCTGGGGTTTGAATTCATAAGAACTCATAAGTTTCTTGACTAATTCTTTGGTCCAACAAGTACTCCTCAAGGTAACTATCAATGCGTTGATAGGCAATATGTATTTCATTTTTAGAGACTTGCAAGTAATTATCCTGATCAAACAACATTTCTTGCATTAAGTTAATGTAATCATCAGTATAAAATACCACTATTCCACCAACTTTGTCAGGAGCCATAATTCTTACGGACTTATTTTCCCTCAGTTCCCTCATTAAAATTCTCTCTTTGGGATTTAAATTGTAATAAAATTTCTTATCCTGTGCCCAAAGTTGGTATATTTCTTCTTTAACAACTCTCTCAAAGGTATAAATCAGTGGGTGAAGTGGTGGATTGTATATACTGTTCTTCTTAATTACATCTCTCTTAATAGTATGTAACCCTTCTTCCCCTTTTCCATTAAACAGAACCTTAAAATTAAGTTTTCCTGTGTATAGGTGTATATCCACCATAATGTCTACTAGATCTGGAAGTTGGGTAGGTACAAACTTAAATCCCTTCGAGAAGAGGGTAAAAAATTCTTCAGTAATTTCCTTTTCAGTGTAATTGTAAATATTAAACAATCTCAGTGTCGTAATGTAAACCAAAAGGAAACTTATATACACGAAGCCCTTGTGGTACAATTTTCAAACGGATACATTCGGTAAAGTACATAATCTCAATCTGTAAAGTTTTCAGTTTATAAAACTTTTTTTCAAAAGCAAATATCCCCTGGGTTCACCGGGTTCAGGTGAAACAGGACAAGTTGTGGAGATTGACGAGCTCAGGAAGGAGGTCGCAGAGCACAAAGGGGAGATTGCCAAGCTTTTAGACTTGGTTTCAAGTAAAATCACAGATCGTCCTACTTTATCCACTACAGGAATGGGGTCCTGGACTGAAAAATTTAATAACAGTAATCAGTGTGACAAGAGGGTTTCATTTTTGAACCATGGGGCAGTCCGAGAACAGAGAGGACGTAATGAGGTTACTGCGACGGCCCAAGTTCATCACAGCGGCAGGAACAACACAGAGGAGACGTTTAATTTACAGAATTCTTTGCCCTTAAACCAACAAGGGCTTTGATCAAATAATTCAACTGGTGGAGTGAATCTCCACTCTAAAGGAGCAGTGTATGTTCGCGGAGATTTGGATTTTATTGCAATGGACAACCGGGACACAATTAGTTCAACTGGTAGAACTAATCAAGGTACTGTGACTTTTTTTAAATCCCCACCCAGAATAACTGGGAAATTAACTCATGCCATGAACCAGGGTTTTGCAGGTTCATTACCGGCAAAAGAGGCTGGTATTTCCCACAAATTTGAGGATATTTTGTACAAACAATATGACTTTAAGGGCTATAAAAATGGTATTACTGATGTTCTTAATGGTAAAAAGAAAGCTAGTACATATAACTCACTTAAAGATATATTCGCTTTTGAAAAAACGTTTTATAAACTGAAAACTTTACAGATTGAGATTATGTACTTTACCAAATGTATCCATTTGAAAGTTGTACCACAAGGGCTTCGTGTATATAAGTTTCCTTTTGGTTTACATTACGACACTGAGATTGTGAAGGAATATGTCAGAATTTTTGATAAATGGGGCTTAGAACTGTTAGAAAAAACAGTTTCCTTTCAAGAACAGATGAGAATTAAAATAGGGAAAGAACTTGAGGAGATGAATCAACAAATACTTGAAGATCTGTTGTTTAAACAATATGAGGGGCTTTATGAAAAAGTAATTAATATAGTGGAATACAGATGTAACATGCAATTTCACAAGAAAAAAGGAAAGCTGGATAGAGATATAAATCAGTATGCACATCAGGAAGTATACCCTACCAATAAGATATATTTTGAAAAGAAATTATAGAATATGGGGGAGAGAATATTCAGGAAGTTATTACACAAGAGGATTATTTTGATGAAAGAGGCAACAATGAGAACTATGTTGATGTAAGTGAATGTGATCAGGGGGATTTTCAAGTGCCCAGATGCTCCAAAAGACTAGCGAACAGAAATGTGGAGAAGAGGAATTTTCATCAGAATCAGGGTTGGCAAGGTTACACCAAGCGGGGGAGGGGGAGGGGGAGAGGCTGGTTTTGAGTTTGGAAGACAGGAATATTCTCCACTCCTTCCAAGGGTTTAATATTTACAATTACACTGAAAAGGAAATTACTGAAGAATTTTTTACCCTCTTCTCAAAGGGATTTAAGTTTGTACCTACCCAACTTCCAGATCTAGCAGACATTATGGTGGATATACACTTATACACAAGAAAACTTAATTTTAAGGTTCTGTTTAGTGGAAAAGGGGAAGAAGGGTTACATACTATTAAGAGAGATGTAATTAAGAAGAATAGTATATACAATCCACCACTTCACCCATTGATATATACCTTTGAGAAAGTTGTTAAAGAAGAAATATACCAACTTTGGGCACAGGATAAGAACTTTAATTACAATTTAAATCCCAAAGAGAGAATTTTAATGAGAGAACTGAGGGAAGATAAGTCCCTAAGAATTATGGCTCCTGACAAAGGTGGTGGAATAGTGGTGTTTTATACTGATGATAACATTAACTTAATGCAAGAAATGTTGTTTGATCAGGATAATTACTTCCAAGTCTCTAAAAATGAAATACATATTGCCTATCGATGCATTGATAGTTACCTTGAGGAGTACTTGTTGGACCAAAGAATTAGTCAAGAAACTTATGAGTTTCTTATGAATTCAAACCCCAGAATCCCAACATTTTTTGGAATACCCAAGATCCACAAAAATATTGTTTCTCCACCTTTCAGGCCCATAGTGGCGCTAGTGGATCTAAAACCCATGGTTTAGCAGTTTTTGTAGATAAAATTCTTCAACATGTAGTGGAAGCTATACCCCACATAGTTAAAGATTCTTGGGATTTTTTGGGGCATGTTAAGCAGAATTATTGGTCCAACGAATTTATATTTTTAACTATTGATGTCAAGGATCTTTTTACATGCATTCCCAGGGTTGAGGAGAAGCAATTTTTTGAAGATGCATTATTGGCATGCTCTTCCATTGACCCTGATTGGATACAACTCACTTGTGAGATTATGGCTCACATGTTAGATAACAACTACATATTTTTTGAGGGTGAGTATTACCAACAAATCCGAGGAGTAGCCATGGGAGCAGCATGCGCTCCCCTATATGGCAACTTAGTGCTACTTGGGTGGGAAATGCAACATGTTTTAAACAGTAAATATAAACCAGACATTATTTTATATCACAGATTTTTGGATGATATATTTGTTTTATGGGGAGGCAATTTCATTTATATACCAGACTTTATAGAATATCTAAATAATACTACCACCTTTTTAAAATTTACCTACCAAGTTGACAGATCTGAAATTCATTTCCTGGATGTCAAGATTTCTAAAAAGGAGCAAGGTTTTAAATCTAACATATATCGTAAACCTACATTTTGTAACACCTATCTACATTACTACATTCATCATCCTAAGAGTTAAAAGATTAGTATTGTAAAAGGACAGGCTATTAATTGCCCAAATGACATCTGAAAGAGATGATGTAAAGTATGAATTTACTAGAATGATGACTATGTTTTCTGAGAGAGGGTACCCCACTAACCTACTTGAATTTGTTTTAGGAGAAGTTTGAGACCAATGGGGAAGTAAATATAAACCATTGTTAGGTAATGGGGTGAGACATATAATACCTGGTAGAGATAAAAAATAGAAGAATTAAATTCGAATACACCTTCCAACACAGAACAGGGAGATTTTAACTATGCCTGTATTATACAGTATTGCCCAGTTTCTAACAGAATCAAAAATGTCCTACATAAAAACTGGGGCATTTTTAAGACCAACAGTGATATATATGGGAAAGTGGGTACACAACCCACTTTTGCCACTAAGGGTGGGCATCAATTTGAAAACTAATTTAGAGAGAGTTGGCGGTATTAAACGTAATCTGTGTGAAAATACTAAACCTTGTGGGCGATGCTCACAATGCCAATATATTTTGCAGACTTCACCTATAATTTTAAATAATATGGGTGGGAATATTTTATACTTAAGAAAGGGGAATTGCCACATGAGTAGGTTAGTATACATCGCCCTATGTAACACCAGCAGTGGATTCTATATTATCAAAACTGAGAGGGGCCCTCAAATGCAGGATTTACGAACAGTTTTACGAGAAAAAAATAAAAAAGATACAAATGCCCTTTTTAGGCATTCTATAGTTTGCAAGGGCTATACAGGGTTTAAATTTGGTATCATTGACACTGCTGAACTTTATGGTAGAGGGGGAGATCGGGAAATTTGTTTGGTTAAGAAAGAGTTAATGTGGCAGCTTAGATTACCTTCAAGCTTTCTTCCTGGTCTGAATGACTATTTATCTATTTTACCAGTATTAAAAGAAAGGGCTAACAGATTAAAACAGCTTAAAAAATAAAGAGTGCACCTGGAAATGAGGACAGGAGTATAAATAAAATGTTAACATATATGTATATACAAACTTATTTGTATATTTATTTATTTGGAAACTTATTATTGGCATATTTTAATATTGTGTTTTTAACTATGGTATACATGGAGTATATTGCTTTAAGATTTAATTATTCAATTACTAGTTAAATATTTGTATTTGGAGAGTATATAAGCTTAATTAATTTGTTTTGCTGTGTTCTGATGAAGTCATTCTTTGGTTGATGAAAGCGCTTAACCAGTTTTATCTGTTGAGTATTTTACTGCTTGGTTATTAAAATACTTGTCTGACAGTAAGTGTGGTGCATTTTTATTTTTGGTTTTGGTGAAATTCATGCACCATCTCGCCAGTTCTAATTTTTAGACCTTATCAAAGAGCAGTTATACTGGGTAAGTTGGTTGAAGATAATTGGTGCTTGTAAATGCTTCACTGATAAAGTGACATTATGAGAAAGATGACTTACATAAAAGAAGGCAAAATAACCGTTTCCCCAAAATAAGAGTCTGGTTATAAGTTAGACTTAAGCTTATGACCTTTTGGCTTTCAAGAAGCCATAACACAACTTTGCTATTTTCTACTTCCCATACACATATCAAGATTATGTTTAAAGTTATAAGAGGAAGCTTACTCTATAATCTTGTAAAGTGTCATGTAACACCGCTGTTACATTTGTTTTCTATCACTGATTTTCAGTATTAGGATATTTGATTTGATGTTAACTCCCACCGTGGTACATTCCTGGTACAGATTTTAAAATAGAATTGGATTGTATAGACACAGCAGAGGTCACTACTTAGTAAACTATAAGAAACAGAATATAATGGCAATCCTTAAGCATTTCTGAATAGGTCACATTTTCAGCCCCTGTAAATTTTCTAGTAAACAATCATTGCATCTTTCCAAGTACTTTCAGATGGCTTGTTTGAAGGCTACAAAATGCAAGACGGTATTTAATAATAGGTCAGATCACTGAAGCATGGAGTAGTGCAGTTTTTTGTTTGTTTTGTTTTTTGATGGAGGGATAAGACATGTTTAGAATTAAATGAGCTACAAAATTATGATTGTGGTTGATACACACTGGATAAAGTTTAAATTATTATTATAAGTTAAACCCAAATAATGGTCACACTAAACAGCTGCAGAGCAGTGGTATAAAAACTGGCTTCCCATGAGCTCACCCACCTTACTCTAAGCCCAGTGCCTTACAGTGCTAACTTACCAACAGAAACTGCATCTTGACTAAATCTACTGTATTCACACAAACACTGACACACACACGCACACACACACACACACACACACACACACACACACACACACACACACGCACACACGCACACACACACACACACACACACATGCACACACGCATGCACGAGCACACACACACACACACACACACACACACACACACACACACACACACACACACACACACACACACACACACACACACACACACACACATTTCCAGAAGAGATTAATAATACCATTCACTTAAAACAATATACTCCATTTATACCATAGTTAAGAATACAATATTAAAATATGCCAATAATAAGTTTCCAAATAAATAAATATACAAATAAGTTTGTATATACATATATGTTAACATGTTATTTATACTCTTGTCCACATTTCCAGGTATACTTTTTATTTTTTAGGCTGTTTTATTCTGTTAGCCCTTTCTTTTAATACTGGTAAAATAGATAAATACTCATTCAGACCAGGAAGAAAGTTTGAAGCTAAGCTAAGCTGCCACATTAACTCTTTCTTAATGAAACAATTTTTCCGATCTCCCCCTCTACCATCAAGTTCAACAGTGTCAATGATACCAAATTTAAACCCTGTATAGCCCTTGCAAACTATAGAATGCCTATAAAGGGCATTTGTCTTTTCTTTATTTTTTATATTGGAAAAATGTTCGTAAATCCTGCATTTGAGGGCCCTCTCAGTTTTGCCAGTATAGAAACCATACTAACCTACTCGTGTGGCAATTCCCCTTTCTTAAGTATAAAATATTCCCACCCATATTATTTAAAATTATAGGTGAAGTCTGCAAAATATATTGGCATTGTGAGCATCGCCCACAAGGTTTAGTATTTTCACCCAGATTACATTTAATACCTCCAACTCTCTCTAAATTGGTTCTCAAATTGATGCCCACCTTAGTGGCAAAAGTGGGTTGTGTACCCACTTTCCCATATATATCACTGTTGGTTTTAAAAATGCCCCAGTTTTTATGTAGGACATTTTGATTCTATTAGAAAGTGTTCTGTGTTGGAAGGTGTATTCGAATTTAATTCTTTTATTATTTGATCTCTGCCAGGTATTATATGCCTTGCCCCATTACCTAACAGTGGTTTATATTTACTTCCCCATTGGTCTAAAACTTCTCCTAAAACAGATTCAAGTAGGTTAGTGGGGTACCCTCTCTCAGAAAACATAGTCATCAGTCTAGTAAATTCATACTTTACATCATCTCTTTCAGATGTCATTCAAGCAATTCTAATAGTCTGTCCTTTTACAATACTAATCTTTTAACTCTTAGGATGATGAATGTAGTAATGTAGATAGGTGTTACAAAATGTAGGTTTATGATATATGTTAGATTTAAAACCTTGCTCCTTTTTAGAAATCTTGACATCCAGGAAATGAATTTCAGACCTGTCAACTTGGTAGTTAAATTTTAAAAAGGTAGTAGTATTATTTAGATATTCTATAAAGTCTGGTATATCAATGAAATTGCCTCCCGATAAAACAAATATATCATCCAAAAATCTGTGATATAAAATAATGTCTGGTTTACATTTACTACTTAAAACATGTTGCATTTCCCACCCAAGTAACACTAAGTTGGCATATAGGGGAGCGCATGCTGCTCCCATGGCTACTATTCGGATTTGTTGGTAATACTCACCCTCAAAAAATATGTAGTTGTTATCTAACATGTGAGCCATAATCTCACAGGTGACTTGTATCCGATCAGGGTAAATGGAAGAGCATGCCAATAATGCATCTTCAAAAAATTGCATCCCCTCAACCCTGGGAATGCATGTAAAAATATCCTTGACATCAATGTTAAAAATATAACTTTGTTGGACCAATAATTCTGCTTAACTTGCCCCAAAAAATCCCAAGAATCTTTAACTATGTGGGGTATAGCTTCCACTACATGTTGAAGAATTTTATCCACAAAAACTGCTAAACCATGGGTTCTAGATCCACTAGCGGCCACTATGGGCCTGAAAGGTAGAGAAACAATATTTTTGTGGATCTTGGGTATTTCAAAAAATGTTGGGATTCTGGGGTTTGAATTCATAAGAACTCATAAGTTTCTTGACTAATTCTTTGGTCCAACAAGTACTCCTCAAGGTAACTATCAATGCGTTGATAGGCAATATGTATTTCATTTTTAGAGACTTGGAAGTAATTATCCTGATCAAACAACATTTCTTGCATTAAGTTAATGTTATCATCAGTATAAAACACCACTATTCCACCGCCTTTGTCAGGAGCCATAATTCTTAGGGACTTATCTTCCCTCAGTTCTCTCATTAAAATTCTCTCTTTGGGATTTAAATTGTAATTACACAATTACAAACACAAACACAAACGCACACACGCACACACACACACACACACACACACACACACACACACACACACACACACACACACACACACATTTCCAGAAGAGATTAATAATACCATTCACTTATACAAATTTCTTCTTGCTGCTACTGGTATTTCATTGTACTACTCTTAAAACTGAGCTGAAATTAATCCAATACTTTATGGTATTTTATTTACACAGTCTCTCTCTCTCTCTCTCTCTCTCTGTCGATCTTTGAAAGACGTATGTCATCAGTTAAAATTCAGAACTGCAATGTCATTACCCTTATGTATTTTGATAAGGTAGCATTCACAATCTTTTGAAACCAAATAAATAAAATGATGTACCTAAAGAAATTATATCATACAATTTGAGAATGTCTGCTAGTTTGCTAGATTATTTTTAGAAGAATTAAGCCAAGGGAGATAGGTAATATTCTAACTGGGCAAAAGGATTCCTTTGCCAATGGCTGTTGCACCTTCAGATGTGAGGAATTTCAACAGCACTGATGTTTTTTACAAATTTTAGATTTAAGCAGGTTGATATGGTTAGTCACAATTAGTCAGGAGTCCAATATGTTTCCCAGTTATTAGAAAGAGGTGACTGGACCAGTCATGGAGTTACCTGCAGGTGATGTTTGGTATGGAATTTAGTCTTGGGGGTGCCAAAGATCATTATACTAGGTTTGGTGTAGTTATATAATAGCTCTTTTTCTGTTAATATGTGTGACAATTTGTTAAAATATGATTGCAAATAATTGTGGATGGTATCATAAGATGTGGATTAGTGGAGCCTACAGCATCATCACTGTATAAAAGGATGTTGATGGTCTAGACTAATAGGGTGAGAAGACTATTTGTAAGCAATGAGAAAACAGGAGGAGTTCTAGTACAATCTCTTAGAGGATTCATTATGAATTGAGTGCAATAAGGGTAGATATGGCCTGAATTTACTAGATAGATAGTTAATTACTGAACTAAGAAATTGTTGATGCATCAGAGTTACGCTTTATATGGAGATTAGGAGAAAGGTATGACTGACACTGTCCAAGAGCCTTCAATGAGTCTAAACAAAATCACTAGTGTGTAAACGACTATTAGGTCACAAACTACTTTTTTCAAACATCGTGGAGGAAAGGGAAAACAGAGATTTCAATATTTTGCTTCAAGTGTCTTTATTTTGTCCTGAATGAACATTTGCAATCCATAAATTTACCAGATTTCAGAGTCCCTTTGGAGGATAGTAATGTCTATGGAACAGCTGACAAAAATATTTTACTCATTTGTACCTGGAGATGGTGGCGGAGTGTTCCATTAATAAGATGTCTGGTTACTCTAGTATGAATTCCAAATGCTTTCATTTGGAAAAACTTCACATGTTGCTGCTAATTGCTGATTCACGAACAGGATTCATGTCTATTATTCAAAGATAAATTAATCAACTGAATTTTTGATAATAAACCTGCCAAGAAAAGCTATCCCAATGAATTCATAACAGAGTCAACTATGGGTTTGCAAACCAAGAAGAAAAATATGTTACTGCAGAGACACAAGTTCGCAGTTCCAGCAGGAAACAATCTCAAAAAACACTCAAAAGCTGTTGAAATGTTTGTTTTTAGTGCTTTTGTTTTAATAAATGCAAAAATTCTTCAGATAAAACATTTTTTGAACTATGGGTTTACACCTGGTGGATAAGACACCTTCTGTCTTTGTAATGTTCCCATTCAACCAATCTATTTTCAGTTAGCTGCCAAAAACTGTGGTATATGCAAGTAATTTATAACCAGCATAACCACTTCCAGAAGGAAAATACTGTAGGAGATGTCATAAGAGTGGACATCCTAACGAAATGTGAAGAAAAGTAGATGAAAATCAACAAATGTGAAATACAGAGACAATATAGACAATATATAGACAATATATTTAATTATTCTTATAATTTATTATTTCCTTGGCTGGGTGTATAAAGTGGTCAACAGACCCTTTTTAACCAAGTCCCAGGTCACAACATATGGACAATTTAGAGCAGTCAATTTACTACCATGTTTTGTGGGAACTGGAGAGAAACCACTGTAGTCTGAATACCTGTAAAATACTCACACAGACATTTGGAAACCATACTAACTCCATCCACACCATGACCAGAAGTCAGGATTGAACCCTGGATCTGTAAGGCAAAGATCATACCACTGAGCCACCATGCTGCCGTTATATATCTGTGCTATAAGATATGTTATAAAATGTAGAAAGTGATGCAGAATCTGTATGGTACATGTCACTGTGTTTGAACATACATGGCATAATGGAAAATTACTTTAAAAGTACAAAGGTCGCCTTATAGGTAGCGGGGGTATGAAATGAAAATGGAACTGGATGTGAAGGCAACAATATTTATTATTTTGTTAGTGACCATCATGAATTCTTTTCACATGTATTACTGAATAAATCAAGAACACTAGCTACAATATATACTGTAAAGGAGATGGCCTCTACGTGTAAAATCAAGGCATCAGTGTCAGATCATGATAAAACAGAGATAAATGATTTGCATGCATTTAGGTGTACAAAAGTACCATAGTCTGGCATAGAATGTATGCAATACTGGATTTGACCTGGTATTTCATCAGTTATTTAGTCATATTTAATCTACCATGTCGTGGTAAGAAAAAATAAAGCCACGGATCCACACCAATAGCAAACAAAAAAGTTTAATAAAAGTTAAGCGCTTTCATTCCCACTTTGAAGGAGTTTCATCAGAACAGTAAAAAACTTACTTCCTTTTCATTTTAAAATCTGTGCACAAGATCACATGTATCATTGCAGCCAATCATAATCATTCTTTTACTTTGAATCTTTTAACTCACATTAAAGCAACCCAAGCATGAAAAATAACACAAGTACTTAATATTCACTCTCTACTGCCAGTGTTAAAATACTTTATGTAATCAACATAAAAAATTTAAACAACATAATGTCTTAGCTTCAAAGTACAGTTAATATAACACATTTCATTCAAACCTGGGAATCTTGTTGCATTGAGAAACAATTGCCACTGCAATTCATGGCTGTCAATAAATTCTTCCATAAAACTTCCCCTTGGGTCCAGACAGATTTGTTCCAGTATAAAAAATACAAGTTTGTGTCCTGCATTTAACTCAATATGTTTGTATAAGGCATTATTTTTCTTCCTTGTCTTTTTGTCCTAATTATGTCCACAGACTTGTTCTCTCAATTTACTATTGGTCTTACCAATGTAAAATGCATGACATAATTTATACATAGCTAGGTATACCACTCATTTTGAATCATAGAAATAATGGTCCCTAGCGTGTATGATTTTCCCATTAACTGACACATATTTTGCTTTTAAAAATGAAAGAGCACTGAGAATAATTTCCATATTTAAACATTCCAACCACTGATTGGAACTACCCCTCACTGTGAAAAATGCATTCCCTCTCTCCAAATAATTGTAAAAGCATTTGTATTTCCTGTAAGTTATCATGGGTCCCTCCCCCAATTTTCTATATATTTCCAAATCTTTCCAATTTTTATGTAAAATCTCAGAAATGGGACCACTGTCCAAGGTGTAGGTGTTAATAAAGGACCTTCCCAATTTTTTATCTGGAGAGTTTGAGATCACCTCATCACCCCTTTTTATCCTCAGGGTTAATAGGGTGTTAAAAACATTTCTTCCTTTAGTAACTACCTCTTCCATAATAGAATTGACAAAATTGGGTTTTGTTTCCTCTTTTGAAGGACATATTTATAAGTACATCACATTCCCATAAGAATACCTCAATGTTCAACATCATCAGTGCCAAACAGACAAGTTGTCCCTTAACCACTGATTTTTTTCTAGTGTTTGGGATGCCAACTATTGAAATGTAAAAAGGAGTTGGAAAATGTTGGTTTCCTGTAAATATTAGTGCTAAAACAACCTAGTTGGTAGTCTTTTTTAATCTGTATATTACAGTAAGTTATAACATCCTTATCAGTGTTAAATGTAAACTTTAAAAAATCCACTGTGTTGTTAATATACCGGATAAATTTGTCTAACTTACTCTCATTATCAGTAAAAAAATAAAATAAAAATGCCATCCAAGAACCTGGTATACATCTGCCAGGACTTGGAAAATTCACTGTTAAACAAAAAACAAAATTCTCAATGCAACATAACAAAATTAACAAAAATGGGAATACAGGTTGCCTCCATTGCTACTCCAGTTCTTTGCCTAAACAATGGTACCTCAAAGAAGATGAAATTATTTTCTAATACTGTCTCCAATAATGCCATTAGAGAGTTTAACCTGGATGAAACATAGTCAAAAATATTACTAATATACTCAAGGAACCATGGTAGACCAATATCATGAGTAATTACTGAATAAAAGTCCAACACATCTATGGTTAAAAAATCCCATTGCTCATAAAAGGTATCCCACTAATCTTGTTAAGAAAATCCCCAAGAATCTCTACAAATTTGTGGTAAACAGCTCAAGCCTTTATTCAATTCCATATCTAAAAATCTATAAAATGGGTTTTTGATCTAGCTGCATCCACTATAGGACGCAATCGTGGATTGTTGGTGGATTTGTGGATCTTGAGAATGTTGAAAATGCTAGGCAATTTTGGTCTGTCAATAAATATAAATGTAAACTCTTCTTTGGTAATAAGTCCCTGTAACAGCATGTCATTCAACAAAAGGTCTGTCTTACTATATGCAATGTTGATCTCATTTTGTGAAACTTCTTCATAGGTGTCCTCCATAAGTACAGAATTCATATGGCTGGAATAATCTGTTTTCCCAAAACCACCAGACCATCCTCTTTATCTGGTTTCATGATTCTAATACAACCATTATCAAAATTTTGTTAAAAAGTCTACATTCATGCTTGGTAATGTTATAGAATCTAAAAGCATTTGGTTTATCTAACAGGTGTCTAATGTCCAATTCACAAACCTTTTCAAAATTCTGTAAAATGTGATGAACCGAGGAATTAAAAATACTCGGCCCGTTTGTAAGGTCAGAGTGCAATGAACGGCTATCTGAATTGAACCATAATGCCAAATTAAATTTCCTTATATACAGTTACAAATCTGTCAAAACATTGGTAATATTGGCTCTTTTAGCTGGTACAAATGTCATACCTTTTGCAAGAATGTCAGCATGTGAATGATCCAGTTGTTCTGGGGAATAGTTGTAAAATTTAAAGTCCCTTGAACTATTAAAAATAATATCAACTGAGTCAAAGTCAGGAGTCTCAGAAGTGAAGACTTCCATTTCCTGTTGCTTCTCCTCTTCGGTTTTGCCCCTGTGTCATGCAATCTGATAGTCCTACCTTCCCTCACAAACACTGGGATTCCTCCTTGTAATTTGCTCCAACCTCCTCGGTTGTGGTTTGTCTAAGTGGCTGGTTCATAGATGTCAGGGGCATCATGTTCGATAACTTGTGAACTGGCCTCCATACGCCTACCTCCAGGTAATCTGTTGCTCCATCTGTTGGGTCCAGTACCTGGTGGTATTGGGTAAGCCAACCCCTTGGAATAATCTTCAGCATCTCTGCTAAGTTTACTGCTCTTTCATTTCAAAATATAATCACAAATGCTGTTGATGTCCCTAAAAATTGTATGATATTTTGAAGCGTGACTCTCGAGCAACAAGTAACTTCAAATAATATGGTCCAACGTGTTGATATCACTCAGTAACCGGTCCATCTGTATATTGTTGTGCTTAATTAATAACCTCATCAGTTTGAAACCAGTCCAGTCGAATAATTATAAAAGATCGAAATGCAGTTCAAACCCTTTAACAAATCCATTGGGATACTTCCATATTCTCAAACTTTTTGGAACTTTGTGTATCTCTAGGCATTTAGATAAATAATGCATTCTCCAGCTGTAACTTTTTATATTTCTGCAATTTCTTCACAAAAACAGCCAACTGTGAGAGTACAGAACTTGGTTTATCTCTGGTAAAACCAGATCTGAAAACAAAACATTTCCCTATTCAATTGTTTAAATTAAGCCATTAGCTGTAATATCTCCACCATTTCCTCTAGAGGCTGCCATCAATAAATTAGGTGTACACAGAGTCAGAGGCAAACTAAGAGAATTGTTTGTACTTCCCACACCACCAACAGCCAAATAATCCATATTAGCATTCGATTAAAATTGGGAAGCTGTTAGTTGTTGACTAACCTATTGTAATAACAAAGTGAGCTCTCCCAGTCTGGACCTAAAAGGCAGTTTTGTGGAAGAATTTATTGAGAGTCGTGAATTGTGATGGCAATTGTTTCGCAATTCAACAAGAGTCCCAGGGTTGAATGAAATGTGTTCTATTAACTGTATTTTGAAACTAAGACATTGTTATTTAAGTTTTTTGTTTTTTATGTTGATTACATAAAGTATTTTAATACTGGCAGTAGAGGATGACTGTTAAGCAATGGTGTTATTTTTCATGCTTCTGTTGCTTTAATATGACTTAAAAGATTTAAACTAAAAAATTATTGTGGTTGGCTGTAATGATACATGTGATCTTGTGCACAGATTTTAAAATGAACAGGAAGTACGTTTTTTACTGTTGTGATGAAGTTTCTTCAAAGTGGGAACAAAAGCTTTTAACTTTTATTAAACTTTTTTGTTTGCTATTGGTGTGGCTCCATGGTTCTGCTTCTTCTTACAGCAACAATGTTGATTTTATTACTGGTTTGTGTATCCTTGTGTTGGATTTTGATTTCTCAGCTTATTTAGTCATATTGTTGGACTGAGTAAATTCAGACAAACTGAACTGATGATTTATATCATTTTCTGGCTTATTGCATAGTCCTACAATCTTTGAGTTTTATATAATACGGATAGGATGCAGGAGTCTTTCCCCTCTCCGGGATGGAACAAAGTCCTTCACAGAAAAAAATAAACTGAATACTGAGTTCAGTTAAATGTAGTTGACTAAACAATCTTCGATAAAAAGATCATCAGTGCAATGACCCATATGTAAGACTTTGACATCTTATTATGTGCATTACAAGTGTACAGCATCATGTATTGGTGGTATTATGGACAGCACTGAAAAGCATTTTTCAGCTGCCAGCTGACAGTAAGCTTTTTAACATGTTTATTGTGTCACATTTAACAAAGACATAGATAGACATACATTAATAGAAAATAAATCAAACCATATTAACTTTTTTCAGCATTATTTTCATACAGTATACATATATGCTTTCTTTTTAACAATTATCATTCAGACCAACATTACATACTTTGTTCAATTCCTGCTTTCCCTTAAACCTCACTCTTCATCCTGATCATTATTCTGCATGCATTGTTCCAAAGTTTTGGAAAAGAATTCCAGAGTACAAAAACATTTATCATAATGACTTAGGCAACAGAAAGTGTTGAAACGATACCTTCAGTCTGTACTGACTCTATTAGTGATTCCACAACATGAGTTCAAGAGGGGAAAAGATGGAAAACTGAATGAGTTTTTTTCTTTTTTGGACAGAAAAGGTAATATAATTAAATGTGTCATCTTATGGAAGGGGAGTGGGGCATTCTGCTGTATCAATTTCCAACCCTGGAGGATTGTTTGCAGTAAGGCGCAAGATCACTGATGACATATCAGTGTAAGCCCAAAATCCTTGGAGGAAGTGGGCATGATTCAGTACTGCCACAGGTGTAAGACACTGAATTTTGAAATGTCACAGATTCAGCCAGTAAATAAACTTCAGTAATGTTGTTGCTGGATCAAAGTGTGATATCTAGATAACATTTATGTAGACCAGATAACCAGATCAAAATACATTCCCATAAATTCCCTGGATCACCAGATGTATGGAAGGACACATGTCCAGAGTCATACCTTCAGAATGAAGGCTGACTAGATCTGTGAATAAAGCAATGATATATGACACACTACATACTTTCAGACAGGTGATATTTTCCAGCATCGCACAAAATGAGGAGAAAGATTATCATTTCCTCATTCTGAAATGTCTACACCAGAGATACCACAAGGGGAACTCTATATTTTGAGAGTAGGTTTACTGCTGGATCTTTAAAGGCCATCAAGACAAGTACAGGTAGGCTCCAGACACGCAGTCTTAAATGCTTGTGAAAATGCCCATCATGCTGAATGAGGAGAAGGGGAAATGCATACTGTTCTGAACCAAAGTAAAAACAAGAGGTCAAGGAAAAAATTTGACATACCTATCTAAGTTAAATAAAATAAATATTTACAGAAAAAAAGAAGGAAAAAAAAAAGAAAAAGTTGGTGATCCAAGAATGGGACATAAAAAGAATAGCATAACCTGGACAAGATAAATGAGAGAGAAATTTGTAAAATGAGGTGCTCAGGAGGTGAAACATGGAGCAGCTGATCAGCTCAGGAATCTTTGGGTTGGCATGGAATGTGGGGTCTGCAGGAGACGGGGAGCTTCATGGCAGATTATGTTAGCTAGAGGTTTTGTGGTACTGGCTAATTAGGCATGGAAAAGTCTAATGTGACTTGGGATCAAGAGGTAATAAGTTACTTACAGACAGGATGAGGTGGAAAAAGAAAGGAGAGAAAGGCAAAGGACAGGAGGTCATTGTCAAAGGTTGTCAGAAGACTAAAATACAGCATGGTTCCATAGACTAAGGTGAAGGATGAAAGTGGGAGACTCAGACATGAAATGTAGAGAGAGGAAAAGGAAGTCTGGAGAGAAGGACAGATGAATGTCCAGTGACAAATGGGAGACAGAGCCAGGAGCAACCATACAAGACCTAACACAGGCATATAGGGCATTCAGAGACAACTATCTCTGGGAATGTTCGGGATTATCAAAAAGTAGTAGAGAATCAACAGACAACCTATGTAGGAGATTCTATACGAATGAAATACTAATTGTTTCTCTGAGAAAACAGCAGATGCATAGAACAAACTACCAAGCTACATTAAAGCAATCACTAGTTGAGATATTTTTAAGGACAGACCCAACACTTATTATGGGAACAACTGTTTTGGCATGTTGGCAGGTTATAAGGGCATTAATGCCCTTGCATGAAATATGTATGCATTTAAGAATGTAACACCACCACATGGACAAAATTAGGAAAGTGGTCAGGAAGGAACCCTCAGACAGATAGGAGAGGCACATATCAAAAATATAGAACATTGGAAAGGTCTTGTAAGTAGAACACTGGAGGGATATCTGCATCAGACAGAGGGAGACAGATAACCCAGGCAGACAGACGTGGAAAGGTTGAGTTATAAATTAGAGTGATATTGACATGGGTAGGAAGTGAAGCTGATGATAACCAGTGCAGAGAGAAAGAGGAGGATTTTCTTTAATGGATACTGAGTCACAATGAGGTTAAAGAGGCTAGAAACATGAAGAAAAAGAGATCAGATTTCACTGAAACCAGCTGTGGAACTTATGCTCAGTCATACTTGGGAGTAGGTGGTCACAGTTATGAAAAAGAGGGAGGGAGGGATACATGTTGTGGTGTGTGCAAGTCCTAATGACCTGTCAATGACACAGCTGAGGTGGTAGCATGCAGGACTGGGGAGGTGACAAAGAGATGTCAGGAGAGGGGGTGCTGAAGGTAGCACTCCCAAAAGTGTTATCTGTACCACTATCCAGTACACTGAGGAGAAAGAGGGATAGGGGTTATAATGACAAGCTGCAGCACTGAACATGGGAGGAAACACCTGTGAGTGGAGAATGTGGGAGATCTGCAGACATCTATGCAAAGGATGGGCTCCATCTTATCCCAGAAAAGAAGCAATGTTTAGTGCTGAGCTGGAATAGCACATTTCAGTGAACAAAGACTTGGAATGTCCAGAAAAACTGCAAGTGTGTTAGCTAAACAGCAGTGACAAGAAAAGCTGTGGAGAGTATTCTTCTAGCATAGAAGACTGGTAACATTTTTAGTATGCAATAATCTCCAGGAACTACAGCCCTTGAAAGAATGATATTGAAAATGCAAATGTCACAGAACCTCAGAATTTCCCCCCTCACTCAGAGTGCAGTCATTTCAGAGTTACTAGGCCCAAGTAGCAGCAGAATTTGTAGTGCATCCAGCCACATGAGGGCTGAGATGCTGGGGGAGGGTGAAACATTCTACAAAAATACTCAAATGGCATAATAGAGAGTTTGAAAAGTCACCATATTTCCTCTTGGGAAAACTAACTATATTTTCTCAGCAACCAATCACATTTTATTTTTCTCATTTGAAGAGCTCAGAGTTATTGAATAAATCTGAATGCTACACATATTTCCTTGGTCTTTATTTTCCTCCCAGATTAACCTTAATGAGAGTGTATCAAAAACAGGACATGAATTTACAATCACTATCAAGGGTATATTGTCAACTTGGATATTACTTCCAGATGGAGTATGATGCCCCACCTTGGGGCCAGTAATCAAGGAGCTTCAATCCTCACCACTGGCACCAGTGGGGAATGTTCACTGGCAGGATAACAGGTACACACAGTATCTCCAATACAGCTCTCTGCATCAAGCGTAATCAAGCACAATTTCCCCTTAAGAGCACACAGGGAATAGTCAGTCCTGGGCTGGTTTCTCCCTCTTCCTCCAGATCCCCAATAAGGCTCCCCACTGGCAGAGCTATAGGGTTGAGACCTCAGCTAAGTGTCCAAGCCAAGACCTCCAGCACCCTCTCACTTCAACCAGTGCTTCCTGTCTCTGCCCAAGTAGCTGACACCCATACTTTTGAGGTTTGATTTACACACACACACACACACACACACACACACACACACACACACACACACACACACACACACACACACACCTGGGAAAGGCTGACACAGGTTTACTAGCTATGCCCCCTTCTGTCCAAACTATAAGGTAGTTATGAATGCCACCAGATACTCCTGCCAGCTACCTTAAGGCTCTTCCAAGGGTACCCAATATATCTGAGTGAAATTAATATTAATACAAATGGTAGTTTGAACAAGAGCAATGCTATTAGGAATGGCCCACACAGTGTCACCAAATAAATATGCAAATACTCTCAAAACTTAAATATCTCTACAAAGATCAGCCATAATAAAAGGTTTAACTATATTTAATAATAAATAATAAAAGAACAAGAAAATACTAAGTATATATTCACAATGACATCAGAGATGAAATCACAGAGAATACTTAAAATAACATTGAAGAACAGGCTCAGACAAATAAAGAAAAACAATATCTAAACTAAGCTTCACTATATTCCTGACTGAATCTAAAACAATTATATTATTCCCTACTTACTTAATAGAACAAGGCAGATGATGTGGTGAATGGTCCTTCTTGTTGTCAGGCCCAAGACAGAACACAGAATGCTCAGTCTCACTGAGAGAATTCTCCAAATAATATCTAAAATATTACTTCTAGGATAGCCTGCAGAATGACATCACTTCTTGTCATCTGTCTTCTAGTTCTCATGCAAATCCCCATTGCTGGAAGTAGGCAGGATTTAGTACCTACTTGTAAAAATACGCACAAGGGCTTTTGCTCAGAGCTGTGGCTAGTACTAGAAGTCATAAAACAATTTCATACCTCCATGCTTCCAGAGTAGTAATTAGTTCACCCCGAAGACAATACAGAAAGCTTCCTAGTATAGACTTTGTGTCTCTTGCTGCATTGAAACTGTGAGATAGCATCTTTATGGCCTAGCCAGTAGAGTGATTTAATTTCAGATATATTTTAAAGTTTGCTGGACTGTGGTTAACCTTCCAGTTTCCCCTGTTAAAATATATATGTTTAAGCAGTTACAATAGTGCATGTACATTTCTGTTCTCTACAGCAGGGCAGACTACAGATACATTTCAAACACAAGTACTTTACAAATATATTTTCAACATAAACATCAGTATAAATCAGTTTGATATACACATGACTTTTATTTCTAATGCATTTGTAATGCAAGCATCTTGTATAAATCAGTTTGATATGCACAAATGACATATAATTATTTACAACATTTTAGCTAGCTGTGCTGTCAGTGCCTCCTATCATCACATGCTTTCCAAAAAAATGATGTAGAGGCCCAGTACTCCTTAGAGTTCCAAGCTGCACTCCAACAAATAATCAAAATAAAAATAAATAAAAGCAGCAGGACCACCACGGCTGAAAAAAGCATAAAACTTTAATGTAAAAAGATAAGCGCTTTCGCGTTCACCAACAAACACTTCATCAGAACCCAAAAAACAATAGGTTCAGCTCATATTACCAAAATAGACAGTTAATCACATGTCAGAACATTCAATAAGGTTGTAGACCTTAATAAGCAATTAGTAAAAACAATTAATATATAATTTTGTGCTCTGAAAGGGCTGGTTTCAGTGACACAGAATAATTCAAGCCTGGGCAACAATCTGCCTGCAGTTTCAAAATCCATAACAGTTCTGCCTTCTCAGTGTAAGTCACTAGATCCCCTCCCCTATCATTCACAAATAAACACTGTGACACCTTAAATGAAAAAGTATGTCCCTTGTGTTCCATAATATGCTTTGCTAGGGCATTTTTTGTATCATTCTTCCTTATACCATAGAGATGTCTCACCACTCGTTCTTTTAACATCTTATTGGTTTTACCCACATAAAAACTTTGCCATTGAATGCAAGTAGCTAAATAGACTACATTTTCCATTCTGCAATCAGTGTATATAGTTTGTGAAAATTTATAATCCAATCTTGGATTTTCAAAAACCTGTTCCTTCGAGATGTACGTACAAATACAACATCTCCTACAAGGGACTGTGCCAAATCTCTTTGAAAGCATTTGTTTAGTCTTACAAGGTTTTCCACATAGCTGCCATAAGAAAGGCTTTTACAATTTAAACAAAGCTGAGCGACTAGCACTATCAGGTTTAAAAAGCAATCCAGCTATTTGAGCTATGCCTTCTGACAAAGGGGGGTGTATAGTAGTCATGAACTCCAGTGATTATTGTCAGTCAATGCACTTAATGTTGAGTGATGTAGTTTATTGTAAGGTTAATAAGGTTAAAGTATGTAATATTATTACACATGTACATAATGCTTTATATGAATTGCTGATGAAACATATAAAGCTCTACATATTCAACACCACTTAATTCCAACTATAAAAGGTCTACCTAAAATAAACAAGGATATGATAAAGCCACCTTTATGACCCATTGTTGCAGGGGATAAATGGGTTATGACACCATGTTCTATACTTATTGAGAAGAGGTTAAGAAAGGTGCCCCCCTCTTTTCTCATATAGTAAGAGATGCTAAACATTTTCTCAATGACTTATATATGGTTCTAGATGGTAGGGGCCATACTAAAGATTTGTTGTTGGTAACCCTAGACATAAAGAGTTTATTCACTTCAATTCCTAATGATTATGGCATAGAAGTCATTAGGCATGTTTTATCAAGTAAAAATGAGTTTCAAACTATGACGATAAATACTACATGCTTGCTTTTAGACCTTGTTTTAGATAATAATATATTTTTGTATGTAGCTCCCACTGTATTTCATGTAGAAGTAATAGACTGTAGTTTTCCATTACACCACAAGGTGGAGCTCCTTTTCAGGAATATAAAAGACAATTTCGAAAGTGAAAGAGGATTCTGGAACACTAGCTAAAGGAGGGAAGACTGAAACAAGTAGCTGAAGGGAGAAAAGGCCTTGCAGCATGACTGGAGTTTCTTTCTAGTGTTTTGGGACAGGGAAGTGAAGTAGCAGATTGTGTCTGTCTCTTGTTGAAATCCTAGATATGGTATTTTGTGGAATCAGGAGAGAAGTCTGAAACCGGTAGTTCCATGCCTGCTATGATTCAGCAAGAAAAGGAGTTCCCTTGGGCCTAGTACTGAGAAGCCATAGATGATTACTAGAGTTCTGGTAGGTGATTTTCTACTTTTCTCATCAGAGGAACCACGGCGCCTGGTCACTAGGATATTATCGATGGAGTGATGAGAGGCTCTGGCTGTCATGTTATATTTTATAAGATTGTGGTTCCCACCCCTTTAATGCTTTGTGGATTACAAATAACTGAGATCCATATGAGCTCCAACTTGAGCCCCATCATGCCGGCAGCAAGACTGTAAGTAGTCACTGGCCAGTGAACAAGGTATAATAGAGTGTTTCATAGTTGATCTGTTTAGAATTGATCAAGGGGGTAGAGGGTGTAGCTAAATGGCATTGCATTCTCTCATATTTGTACTGTGGCACTATAAATCTTTATTGATCAATGATAATGCATTTTGTCGTGTTAGTACTGCTGCCTTAGAGACTCTTTACTGCTCAATGGCTTTGCATTTTCGCATATTTGTATTGTTGCATTATAAATCCTCATTGTTCAATAACATTGCATTTTGCTCGTGTTAGTACTGCTGCCTTCAAGAATTTTGCTGCTCAATGACATTGCATTTTCTCATATCTGTATTGTTGTATTATGACTCTTTTATTGCTTAATGACATTGCATTTTTCCAGTGTTTGTATTGCTGCATTACAAAGCTTTACTGCTCATTGATATTGCCTCCTTTGTGCATGTTTGGATGTCAAGACCTTCTTCTGTTGAGTTCTGGGGAAGAGGGTGAATGTATGTTTTCATTGCATGCATATTCTCACTTTGCCTTATTGCTAACTGGTGCACTGTTGAAATAATTTGTTTATGATTGTGCTATTGCCTTTTTAAACTAGATGTGTCACCTAGAATAAAATCTGTCCTTCTTGCCACCTTGGTGTGTTGGGCCTAATAGGGGTGTCACCAGAGTCAGGTAGGAAGGAACCCATATCTCTTTAGCTACACCTGCAGGTGCGCTACATTTGGGGGCTCGTCCGGGATTGCCTGTACTGCTTTGGTCTCCACCCTTTTCCCCTGAATGTGTGAAAAGCAAATCCAGCAGAAACAAGAACCAAGAAGCTGCAGCTTCACTGCCCATAAATACTATAGGGCCTGATGTTTTGGATGCTTTGGGAAGTATTGCAGAAAAATGCTTAAAGCCTACATAGCCATTCACTGGGTTTGGCTACCGCAAATTGTGTTTCTTTTCTGGCAAACAACCCACACCTCAGGGAGAGGAAGATTTTGAATCCTAGCTGGATCAGGTTTCATAAGCCCTAGAGGAGTGGGATATCCCAAAATCTCAGAAAAAGCAGCGGATAGCTGAAAGTCTAAAGGGATTAGCTGTGGATACAATACGCAACCTAAGGAAGGGTAAGCAAGATTGCATGACCAAGGACTATTTAGGTGTACTGCAGGATCTGTTTGGAAGGACAGAGGGAACTGTATCAGTTTGAACATACATACCAAGAAGTTGGTAAGAAACTATCTGATTACATTAAGTGATTGGATAAAATGCTCCACCAGATCATCCTAAAGAAGGGGGTGGATCCGAAAGTAGCTGACCAAGTATGGATCATACAAATTTTATGGGGAGCTCAAGCTATGGACCCTATTGTGTGGAAAATGAGGATGAGAAATAGGGAAGAGACTCTAACTTATTATCAGTTGGTTAAAGAGGTGAAGGAAGAGGAAGCCCTGTTAGAAGCCAAATCTCAGTGTTCAACAGTAACTAAAACAGTGAGTGAACACCAGCAGGAGCCTATCACCATGCTCACTACTTAAACAGGATTCATGGCCCAGAGTGTCCGCAATGTAGAGGTGTCACAGTTGCAGATGCAGGTGTCTTCTCTGACTGATGCCATAGCTCAAGTCACCAAGACAGTTGCAGAATTGCAGAAAGCTGTGGTAACTTTAGCTGAAGGGGGAATACATCAGCTAGAACCTCCATGAAAGAACTCAGGGAGGAACTGAATCAGCCAATGCTCAGAATTCCTACTGGATTTTGTTTTCACTGTGGAGATGCAGGGTATATAAGGCGACAGTGTCCTAATGCAGAGAACTTGAAAAGAGGGAACAAACTATTATTGGCTAGTGCAATGCAAGGAAACTTCAAAGGGCCTCAGTGAAGGAGCCAGCTGAGTGCCCAGTTACAAAGAGCTCCATAAAATCTAACATCAAGAGACAGCATCCTGGATTGCCTTTCCACACTAACCCTTGTAATAGGGGAGAGAAACTATCTACTATGCACACTTCTAGCTCATCTGAGGTGAACAACTGAATTGGAAAGCCATCTCAGTCAAAATCTTAGCATCTGAGACCGCAAAGTATTACTAAGCAAGAGTCTTATCCATTAAAATGGCGAGGTCAACTGGTGGTACCTCCACCACATGCTGACTGCCGTACAGATGAACAACACCGGAAACAGAAACTACCTGATGGCCTACTGGGACCGTCTCCTGTCGTGTCAGTAAAAATAGAAGGAATGTATAGCAAAGCACTGTTGGATACTGGTGCACAAATCACCATTCTGTATAGAGACGTCTACCAAAAATATTTAAAGCATTTGCCACTTGAAAGTTAGAAGATTTGGAGATCTGGGGGCTAAGTGAGGTGAAGTTCCCTTATGATGGTTATGTCTCAATCAAGTTAGAATTTTCCACTTCAGTTGTTGGGTCAACAGAAGTTTTTGTAACGCTCATTGTCGTGTGCCCCAGGCCAAAAGGTAAGGATTCAGCATTTATTTTAGTGGGGACAAATACTGACCACGTCCGAATAATGGTAATGCCTCAGTTGACCCAGGAACACCCAACACTACATCCTCTCCTGAGACCAGTTTTCTGTGCCCTTCAAAGGGAGAAGGATAGTAAGAAGGAAGAAATTGGTCATGTCTGGGAAAGAGCATATAATTTATCCTGGTCAGGTTATCTGCTTGAGAGCCAAAGTGAGGATGTGTGGACAAACAGTTTCCACTCATCTCATGATGGAAATGGATCCAGAAAGTGACTTGCCCCTGGGGCTGGAAATAGTCCCAGAAGTTTAGTTTGGCCTGCAGACAAGTTAAAGCATCCTTGTGACACTTTGCCTGCGGGGTTGAAAAATAAAGGAAGTACTCCCATTGTCCCGCATTCACAAGTGCATTTGGGAAATGTTTATGCTGCCACTCCCTTACCTGCTTCTGAGTTGACAAGGAATGAGAGCAGGGCCAACGAGTTGAGGCTGGAAGATATTGAGATAGGAGGTGGTCTCTTGCCCCTGAGTGGCTAACCAGAGTTAAAGACCTACTAATGAAAAAAACATTTTTTTTTAATAGTGAACTAGATGTGGGCTGTGCAAAAAGTGCAGAACACCAAATAAGAGTAAAAGAGGACCGGTCCTTCAGGGAATGTTCCAGAATAGTAGCCCCAGGAGACCTGGAGGACTTAAGAAAACATTTGGAAAAACTAAAAGCCGCAGGGATAATTCGAGAGTCAAGAAGTCCATATGCCTCTCCCATTGTCATTAGGAGGAAGAAGAATGGGTCAATTCACATGTGTGTTGACTATCACACTCTGAATCAGCAAATCATTCCAGAACAGTACACAACTCCCTGGATTGAAGATGCTCTAAATTGCCTGGTGGGAAGTAAGTGCTTCAGTGTGCTAGACTTAAGGAGTGGATACTATCAAATCCCTATGCACCCAGAAGATAAAGAGAAGACTGCTTTCATCACCCCTTTGGGATTTTTTGAGTTTGATCGCTTACCTCAAGGTTTATCAAATGCACCAGCAACTTTCCAGAGAATCATGGAAAGAACAGTTGGACACATGCATCCCCTGGAAGTCTTAGTCTACTTGGATGACATAATTGTCTTTAGGAGGACCCTAGAGGAGCACGAAGAAAGACTGATGAAGGTATTGGACAGGACTGAGAAGGAAGGCCTGAAGTTGTCATTGGACAAATGCAAGTTCTTCCAACCTTCAGTGGCCTATGTGGGACATGTAGTGTCTGCAAATGGTATATCCACAGATCCCAGCAACGTTGAAGTAGTGACATCTTGGCCCAGACCCAAAATTATCACAGAGCTGTGATCTTTCCTGGGGTTCTGCAGTTACTATAGAAGGTTTGTGGAAGGATTTTCAAAGATAGCAAGACCCCTCAACCATTTGCTCTGAAATGATGAGAAAGCAGATGAAACAGATGAAGATATTCTTGTGAAAAAGCCTAAGGGACCAAGAGGTTCTAAAGAACTCATCGATAGTCGTTGGGCTCCTGAGTGCGAAGAGTCATTTGAACAGCTTAAGTATTGCCTCACACATGCCCCTGTGCTGGCATATGCTGACTCAGCAAAGCCATACACTTTACATGTGGATGCTAGCAGGGATGGCTTTACCAGGAGTATGACAAGAAGCTGAGACCTGTGGCTTTTATCAGTCAGAGTTTATCCTCCCACAGAAAGAAATTACCCTGCACACAAGTTGGAATTCCTTGCCTTAAAGTGGGCAGTAGTGGTAGAGCTCCATGACTATCTCTATGGGGCTGAATTTGAAGTGCAGACTGACAACAATCCTCTGACATATTTCCAGACCACTACAAAGCTAGATGCTACTGGCCACAGACGGATGGCAGCTCTATGCAACTACAGTTTCAGTTTGAAATACCACCCAGGACAAAAAAGTGGAGATGCTGATGGTCTGTCCAGAAGACCTCAGGGAAATTTACACCGCAACGATAAATGGGTGGAAATTCAAGTGCCAGGGGTGACAGCTATGTGTCAGATTGCAACCTGCTATCAACACACTGAATGTTGGTCCCAGAAGTTGGGTCTGTCTGCAGCAAGTATATCCCAAGCTTACTGCAATCTGGTCACTTTGCAGGCTTCATCGCTACCATCTTTGAGTAACAGTGATCTCATGAGAGATCAAAGAAAAGACTCCTTAGGTCAGCTGGTGGTAGATGCTTTAGAGAAAAAACAAGTTAATATGCTTCGCATGGATATTCATTCTCTGGCAAGACTTTTGGCCAAAGAATGGGACAGACTACAGATACAGAATGGACTAGTGTATAAGAGATCTCCTAGTGCACTCGGCAGTGAAAAATGGCAATTGGTGCTTCCTCAGAAGTATAGAGAAGTAGTACTCCAGTCATTGCATGATGAACATGGTCATCTTGGTTATGACAGAACTATGGATCTGGTATGAGACAGGTTCTACTGGCCATGCATGAAGCAAGATGTTGAGGATTATTGTCGTACATGTGTTCGTTGCATTCAGAGAAAGAGTCTGCCGACCAGAGCTGCCTCATTGGATCAAATGAAAAGTAGTGGACCCATGGAACTGGTCTGTATAGATTTTCTGTGCACTGAACCGGATGAAGGCAGGATCAGTAATGTGCTAGTAGTGACAGACCACTATACCAGGTATGCTCAAGCATTTCCCACTCACGGTCAGAAAGCTATTACAGTGGCAAAACTACTATTTGAGATGTTCTTTGTACACTATGGCCTGCCAAAAAGGATACACTCTGATCAAGGATGTGATTTTGAGAGCAAGCTTGTCCATAACATGTCACTCTGTTGGGAGTCCAAAAAATCCACACCACTCCTTATCATCCTCAAGGGGATCCTCAGCCTGAGCATTTCAACAGAACTTTACTAGACATGTTGGGGACACTATCTGCTGAGAAGAAGAGTCAATGGAGTAGACATGTAGCCACAGTGGTGCATGCTTACAACAGTACTAAAAATGATGCTACAGGATTCTCGCCTTACTTCCTAATGTTTGGAAGAAAAGCTTGTTTTCCTGTTGACATCACCTTTGGAGTCACAGCTGATGATACACCAGTGCGATCTCACAGCAGTTATGTGGAGAGACTCAAGAAGAACCTCAGACAGGCTTATGAGCTTGCTGAAAAATCAACAGGACAAAGACATCAGCAAAACAAGCTCACTATGAAAAAAAAGTAAAGATGCATGACTTGCAGCCAGGGGGCAGAGTTCTTTTGAGAAATTTGGGACTACAAAGAAAGCATAAACTAGCTGACCGCTGAGGATCTGAGATTTACATAATTTGTTCTCAGCTACCTAATATCCCTGTCTACTAAATTTGCGCTGAGGGGAAAGAAGGATCCATAAAAGCCTGGCACCAAAACAACTTAATGCCTTTGGAAAAATCAGTGAGACTCATGAATCCAGAACCCAGAATGGCTCAGCAGAAGCCTAACTCAAGGTGATCGAGAAGGCTAAGGTGGAGAGGAAATATTGTCTCCAATATTCAGGAACCTATGCTTCCTCCTGCTGAAGGAGAGAAGGACAGGGATGATGACTGGGGTTTCAGTGGGCTTTTTTATGAGGATGTTCAAGACCCCATGGGCTGTAATCTCAATGTAAATGCACCAGAATTCATTCCTTGTCATTTTGAGCAGCCCAGACCTAACAATAGACTAAGTAATGTTTCTGTGCCTCTTGCAGAACCTGATACTGATGGAAGCCCTACTATGCAAACTTCAGAAAATAGTGCTGAGGATAGTCATACCTTTATGGAAAATGAAAGTGAAGTTTTACAAGAGGAGATCTTAGAAGTGGACAATATGCCTACTGAAGAACTAGACACTGAATGTGATGTGAGTGACAAACCTTCCGAGCAAAATTCCTTAGCTGTCTCTTCCGAACCAAAACTGCAGAGACTGATTCGGCCCCCACAGAGATTTACCTATAACAGTTTGGGACATAGTACACAGGAACCTGTGACCACAGCCTATCAGAGGGTCTGCGCTCATAATCCCTATGCCTTCTATTCCACTGGTGACACCCCATCCCAAGTTAAGCATAAGGCTGATTACCCTTGGTGGAATGTACCTTTTGAATGCAAAACTATTGTTCAGTTGATGGTGCATTAGTGTTTGTAAATATTTTCTGCTAATCTACCTTTGACTTGGGAGGACCCAAGATTTTCAAGTGGGGGGAGCGTGTAGCTCCCATTGTATTTCATGTAAAAGTAATAGACTGTAGTTGTCCATTACACAACAAAGTGGAGCTCCTTTTCAGGAATTTCAAGACAATTTCGAAAGTGAAAGATGATTCTGGAACACTAGCTAAAGGAGGAAAGTCTGAAATACATAGCTGAAGGGAAAAAGGGCCTTGCAGCATGACTGGATTTTCTTTCTAGTGTTTTGGGACAGGGAAGTAAAGTAGCAGATTGTGTCTGTTGGTGAAATCCTGGATATGGTATTTTGTGGAATCAGGAGAGAAGTCTGAAACCAGTAGTTCCACACCTGCTGTGATTCTGCAAGAAAAGAAGTTCCCTTGGGCTTAGTACCGAGAAGCCATAGATGATTACCAGAGTTCTGGTAGATAATTTTCTACTTTTCTCATCAGAGGAACCATGGTGCCTGGTCAGTAGGATATTCTCGACGGAGTGGTGAGAGGCTCTGGCCGTAATGTTATATTTTTATAAGATTGTGGTTCCCCCTTTAATGCTTTGTGGGTTACAAATAACTGAGATCCATATGAGCTCCAACTTGGGCCCCATCATGCTGGCAGCAAGACTGTAAGTAGTCACTGGCCAGTGAACAAGGTATAATAGAGTGTTTCATAGTTTGGTCTGTTTAGAATTGATCAAGGGGGTAGAGGTACGGCTAAATGACATTGCATTCTCTCATATTTGTATTATGGCACTATAAATCTTTATTGTTCAATGATAATTCATTTTGCCGTGTTAGTTCATAGGTTCATAGGTTCATAGGTTCATACTAGGCTATCTGCCCTAGGGCATTTATAAGCCTAGCCAGAGTGTGTGTGGCTTTCACCATCCCTTAGGATGAGAATACTATACCCATTAATTTGCTGTGCCTCTCTCCAGCAGTGATACAGAGATGATTCCCGGGGTAAACCTACGATCTCCCATCCACTCATCAAGATTTCTCTTGAACAGAGTCAGTGAGGGGCTCTGCCTCACATGGACTGGGATTCTGTTCCATAGTGTAGGGAGTCTCTGGGTGATGAATCTGTCCCTCCAGCATGTCCTATTTATATCCGTGTTGAGGTTTAAGTCTCTTGCTCTCGTGGCTCTGGTGGATTTGGATTTTTTGAGGTGGAGCATGTCCATTAATTCCGGGTTGGACATGGCCTTGTATGTCAGGCACAGATCACCTCTGAGCAGACGGTATGCAACTGAATAGAGCTGGAGTTTCTTCAGTCAGGCATCGTATGACATATGTTTGAGCCTTTATCCTTTTGGTGAGGAACTTTTGGGGTCTTTCCAACTGCTGCAGGTGTCGGGTAAGGTACATTCCGAATGGGGCGTTGTACTCAATCATTGGTCTGATAAGTGAAGAGTACAGGGGTACAATGACCTCTCCTGATCTGGATGTGAATCCCTTCATGATCAGGTGGGCAATGTAGAAGGTCTTCCTAACCACTTTGGCAATGTGAGTGTCAAAGAGAGGTTACTGTCAACTTGGGTCCCCAGGTCCCTGATAACTTCTTCCGTGTTTAATGGATTTCCACCTATGTGGTAATTAGGGGTTACCTTGTTTTTCCCAAAGGGTATGACTATACATTTTTTGGCATTTAGCTTAAGGCCATGGCTCTGGCACCAGTTATCCATTTCTATGAGACCTTTCTGGAGGATGTCTGTGTCTGATGGAGTGTCAATTATGGTGCCCAGTTTGCAGTCATCTGCAAATTTTGTCAACCACAATCCCCTATGTTTGCCTGCACTTCAGAAAAATAAATGCCGAACAAGAGGGGCCCAGGACTGAGCCCTGTGGGACACCGCTCGTGACCGGCTTAGAGTCTGACATGGCACCAGCAACTCTAACCCTGTGTGTTCTGTCCTTGAGCCAGTTTGCAACCCATCTTGTGACATATGGGTTTACATCTAAGCTGGTGAGCTTTTCTATGATGCCCGAGTGGGGTATTGTGTCAACGCTTTTGCTAGGTCAAGGTAGGCTGTGTGAACTGCCTTACCCTCATCAATGGCCTTAGTGACTGTTTCGAAAAAGTCGACCAAGTTCAAGAGGCAGGATCTGCCCTTGACAAAGCCAAATTGGGTAAGATCCAGTGTCTGTAGGTCCCCAATGTCTTTATTTATGAGTTCCATTATGATCCTCTCCATAGCTTTGCAGACAAGGCTCGTCAAGCTTATGGGGCGGTAATTTCAGGGTCCGTAGAAGCACCGCCTTTGTGGAGTGGGACCACAGTTGCCGTCGCCATTCTTTGGGTATGTATCCTGTAGTAAGGCTAAGATTAAACAGCAGCCTTATGTGTGGGTTTAGTTCCTCATTGAGTTCATGTAGCACACATCCGGGGACACCGTCCGGTCCCATTGATGCTGTGTTTTTGCTTTAGAGAGCAGCTCTCACCTGGGCATCTGAGATGTTTGGGAGGCTAGACTCTGGTGGGATAGATATTTCTCCTTTTGGGGAGGGAGAAATTTGCACTGAACCTGTCTGCCAGTATGTTGGCAATGTCTGTGGGCTCAGTGATTTTTTTATCATTTTGGACTAATTCTGAGCATATCTGGGAGTTTCCACCCAGGTTTCTAACATAGCTAAAGAAGGATTTATGATTGTCTTTTGTGTCATTAGCGATTTTTCTCTCAAAGTTGGCCTTGGATGATTTTATGAGTGATCGTAGTTTTTTGCTAGTATTGATCAGAGATGCCTTCCCATTTAAGGATTTTGCTCTGTCATGTAGTAGCTTTCTCCTCTTGTTGTAGAGTTTGTTTATGGCTGGAGTCCACCAGACCGGGCGCCTGCCTTTGGTGGAAAGGGTCTTGATTTTATTAGGGATTGCTTGATCCATACATTCCTGGAGGTGCTCGTAGAAGGCATTTGTAAGGGTTTCAGCAGCGTGGGTTGTGGTTTCCACTGGCTCGGGGCCTTGAAGGATACCACTCCAGTCTTAAGAAGTGTGAAGTTTGCTTTTGAGAAGTTCTTCACTGTGGTCTTTTGCTGGGGTGGGGCGGGATGTGGATCTCCAGTGAGATTAATTTATGGTCTGATCTCACCAATGAGGGATATACTTCGGTGTGGAGCATTTTGTCCCCATGTTTGTGATGATCAGGTCTAGTATATTTTCTCCTCTTGTGGGAATGGTGACTAGTTGTTCCATAGCATTTGAGTTTATGAACTCAAGGAACCTTTGGGCTAGGGTGTTGGGGCTTGAGTAATGTTCCCAGTCTATGTTTGGGTAGTTGAAGTCACCCAATATGATGGTGTTTGGAGAGACATTTATACTCTTCAGTGTCTTCAGGAAGGCTGTGTGGGTTTCCTGAGTTTGAGAAGGTGGTCTGTAGCATGTTACAAACTGTAGGGCAGTTTTACCTATGGTTAATTGCACCTGGATGGTCTCCGATGCTTCGTGCGTTGCCACTAACCTGGAGGTGTGGGTATCCTTTATGAATATGGATACTCCCCCTCCTTTTGTGGTTCGGTCCGGATTTTGGGGCCGGAACACATGATATGAGGTATAACCTGATAGTGCTGGGGTGCTCTCAGGAGCCTTGAACCAGGTTTCAGTCACAGCACAAACATCGATGTTCTCCATACTGTGTGCATTCTGTTGCATTAGAGAATCTTTACTGCTCAATGACATTGCATTTTCTCATATTTGTATTGTTGCATTATAAATCCTCATTTCTCAGTAACATTGCATTTTGCTCGTGTTAGTACTGCTGCCTTCAAGAATTTTGCTGCTCAATGACATTGCATTTTCTCATATCTGTATTGCTGTATTATAACTCTTTTATTGCTTAATGACATTGCATTTTTTCCCTTGTTTGTATTACTGCATTATAAAGCCTTACTGCTCATTGATATTGCCTCCTTTGTACATGTTTGAACGTCAAAACCTTCTTCTGTTGAGTTCTGGGGAAGAGGGTGAATGCATATTTTCATTGCATGCATATTTTCACCTTGCCTTATTGCTAACTAGTGCACTGTTGAAATAATTTGTTTATGGTTGTGCTATTGCCTGATAGGGGAGGGGATCTAGTGGCTTACACTGAGAAGGCAGAACTGTTATGGATTTTGAAACTGCAGGCAAATTGTTACCCAGGCTTGAATTGTTCTGTGTCACTGAAAACAGCACTTTCAGAGCACAAATTGATATATTAATTGTTTATACTAATTGTTTAATAAGGTATACAACCTTACTGGATGCTCTGACATGTGATTAACTGTCTATTTTGGTATAATATGAGCTGAACCTATTGAACAAACAAATTCATTAAATCCACCTTTTTATAAATAAAATTGATCTTCACGTGGTTGACTAGCATTTTGTGGATAATTTTGTTGTTAAATCAAGATGAGCATTTGTTATTTTGGAATTGTACAGCTTCGTGTACACTCGGTCTAGTCTGTTTACTTATGGTGTATTTTGTTTTACTAATTTGATGATAGCACTTTTATGTTTTATCCTGATGGTTGCTACACCTCCTAATTTTTGCCATGATTTTCTTCCTTCTGTTATACAGCCATTTGATGTGATTCCACCAGGATGGTTTGTTTTTTGAGTTACTTTCATTCTTATTCCTGATTGGTACAACTGCCTCTATACATATATTAACATGATTGCATAAGCTTTCTGTAAAAAGTATCATGTAGACAGCAGTGTTCTCAGGGTTTTAGAAGGCATAACATTTTGCCAGGTATCACTTAATAGTAGGACGTTAGCCTTAAAGTAGTTCCTGAATGTTCTAGGTTTTATTTTCACTTCAAAGGAGACCATGTTGTGGTCTGACCTTACCAGATAGCACCTTACACTACGGGGTGTTCAGCACTCTCCCATATTAGTAAGGACCAGATTCAGTATGTTGTACCCTTGGTCAGTGTATTAACAATCTGATCCAGGGAGTTTGTGTTTACAAAGTGCAGGAATCTCTGTGCCTGCATGTTTAGTGTCCTATATGATTCCCAGTTAACAGTGGGGTAAGTAAAGTCACCCATGCATATGGTATTGGGTTGGATGATGAGTCTCTCCACTAAGCTTAAATACATGTTATGGATTTCCTGGGTAATAGAGGGGGACCTATAGTTTGCAAGGATGTGGTATGGTATTTTGTTAATGGTGATTTGAATGTGGAGAAGCTCAAGTGCATTGTTCTGTCTGACCAGCCTTGAGGTATATTTATTTTTTATGTAAATCAAGACACCACCACAGACACCACCACTTTTACTACCTGTCTGTGTAGCAGCTGGTTTAAATGTGTGGAAGACATTATAGCTTTGTACTGCTGGAGTGTTCTCCACAGCTTTAAACCATGTCTCAATGACTGCACCGGTGGTGGCATTCCCTAAGGTAACATAGCTTGTAGGAAGTGGAGTTTCATGTTTAGACTCCAGTCATTGAGCAGTAACACCTTTGGATTTTCTGTTTTGATTTGCTTTGTTGGAAGGATTGTCATGTTGGCATTGCCTAAAAAAGGCACCGTGGAGAGAACAATGTTTTAGGTAATATTCGAAAGCCTAGAAGGGAAAGGTGCAGACCATCCCTGGCAAAGCAGCATTGTCTGTTGACCATCTCCTTCCATGCTGACAAATATTGCATCCCCTTAGAATGGCACCAGAAACTAAGCCAATTAAAGTCAGTCATCTTCCTTTCATATTGTGGCATCATCCTTGGAAAAGGTAAAATGCTGCTCAGTGCAAGGCTCATACCAGCCTGAGACACATATTCTGAGAGATCCATGATGTCTCTCTTAATATAGTCTAGGGAGGTATGTCTCAGGTCATTTACACCCACAACCCACATGGACAATAATTGAGTCATACTGGTGCTTGTTGTCCAGTGACCTGAGGACATGTGTAAAATGGTGTATCCTGGACTTGATAAGCAACTGACCATGATATTCTCTTTATTTTGCCTGGTAAGAGGGACATCAGAGTGTCGCATAATACAGTCTTCAATGACTTGAAAGTTGTGGTGGCTTTCTTTTGGACTTAAAAGTAGCAACTCCATGAGATGTTGCTGTATGTATTGATATGGGCATTGTTTTGAAAGAGTGCATTTGGGGCTGCTGAGGGCATTTATTATGTGTTCTTCATCTAGGAGGTCTTAAAGATTTGGGGAGATTAAAGTCAGGTGCCTCAGCATATGTGGGACTACGTGTCTGGTCATGCTGTGTGTGATAGGCAAAGTGTGTGTACTACTGACAACCTGATTGACATTGGGACTGCTTTCATGTGAGAGATTTGCATCCAATGACATTGTGTAACTATAGCTCTTACATACCTTATCAGTTTGAGAAGCAGTTGTTTGTCAGTGTACATGAGGCAATTTCTACATTGCCTCAGGATGCCCATATCCACCTAGCAGGTACTAGAGATAGCACAAAAGTTCATATCCATGGCAACAGGCCCCTTATATTGATTAAATGGTTGCTGTGAGAATATAGAGTAAAGTCAGGAGTTTGCAACTCTGGGAGCAGTGTTAGTCACTGCACAAACTAATTGCCTTGTGCTCAACTAGGTGTTGGCGAAATTTCAAGGCTACTTTTACTGGAGAAATGTCAACACGAAGTGCCTATACTGGGCACTGCCAAACACTTGAGGGAAACTGTTGTAATAAACTCAGATGATTTATGGATGAAGTATTGAGAGAGATATTCTGAAGTTAGGTTAGCAGGTAGCTAATCAAGCAGCACATATTGACAAGAAAGAATCAGTCAGGAATGATGAATAGTGGGGATTCATCTAACTGGCTTCTACAGGTGTTAGTCTCACCACAGCTTCACACTACAATATAATGTCCTGTTCCTTCTTCTCTCACTAGAAGAAAAACAGTAGCATTAGTCCCAAGATGAGAAGCAGGGCACAGGGTCTTTTCTGATCACCAGTGTTATCTCAGATGATGCAGGGGTCTGTAGGCTTGTTGTAGCCTTTTCCTGGTAGATGCCTTGAATATTAACTAGAACAATCAGGACTGTCCCATACAGACACTCACTGCTCAATTAGAGACAGTCAGTAATCAGTGACCCTCTACTCTTTCTCTCATCTGGAGCAAAACTGTAGAGGAAATTCCAAGCTGGCTCATGTGAAGCAGTTATCAGGCTTTCTGGTGATCAGCAGTCTTCAAGAAACAATGTCCCTATGCTCCTTCTCTCCCCAGGAGTAAAACAGAAGCACTAATCCTAAGGTATCTAGTGAAGGGTAGAATGTGGGCACTCTAATGATTGGTGCTCTTGGACTACATGCTGCAGATTTTAAAGATGAGATGGGAAGAATGTGTTGATATCCTAAGAGTTGCATTGTGCACTAAGAAGTTAATTAGATATGGGGGGGGGGGTAACTTGAGCTTTAGCATTCAGAGTGGAGAGCCACTAATTTTAAAAGAGCAAGATGGGCTGGATTAGGGTTGGCGCTCGGTATTCTGGCATTATGGAATACAGCAGGAGGGCAAATAATTTTAAACAGCTTAAGGGGAGTGACTTCACAAAATGATAATTTAGTGCTTACTGAAAATCACCAATGAAAGGCGAGAGGGAAGAAATTGGTGAGAAGAACATCAGAGTGTGACCAAAACTATATAGTCAAATTGGCATAAGTTGCAGGCAACTAGACAACTTAAGAACACAACTAAAATAACAATTTGGGAAGGTGGGTGAAATCTAATTTCTGTGTGACTCACAAGAGACACTGATTTGTTTTTTTTCCCTAGTTTAAATATGCAATAAAATGTAATTGCAATTAAAGCTCATTGTAATGAAACTATACCACAGTATAAAAAATAGAAGAAAGTAATAAAGCAACACAAATACAAAACAGCAATATAAGGAAAAACATACTAACCTTTCTCTCACAGCAGTCTATGACAGTATTTGAGTGAACTTTTCCAGCAGTCTAGTCTAGTGTCTGTACAATAAATTGAGTGAATCTATTGTCATGCACTTTGGAACAAAACTTGTTCCAGCTTCACTGACTGAAGGCTTATGTGCCATGCACCATACAACTTACTATAAGATTCTACCTAACTTCTTTTCCTAAACCCCAAAGACCCTCCCTCAAAGTTAATTCAGTGGCCCCTGCCCTCACAATGCGTCTCTCAGCCTCCAGATGTCTCCTACAAGAGGGCCGTCCACAACATCCACAATATTAGTCTCCCCATAAAACTAATTTCTGAGAATTGTAGGTGTTATTTCCAATAAATTGTAAAGTCACTAGACCGTATCTTTGTTTAATAAAGTAGTGCAAAGGCAAATCCACTGCCTGGGGCTACAACTGCTCTCCTGAAGCTAAATCTAACTGTCTCCCCCCAACTGTACTGTACTGGCTGACAACATACTATCCCTCCAATAAAATACCTTGTGCAAATAAACCAATAGTAAAATGCAAATTACTGATAAGAAGTGTCATTAATTTACTTACCTTTCTAAATATTTTAGATTTTTTTCTGATTGTTTTTGGCTTTCCCCATTGAAAGTGGAGCCTGCCTGCTCTGTTCCCCCTCACTTTACTTGGGCTCACTCCCATTCCCACCCACCCCTCTTTCATTAGACTTATACACCCCTAGACCACTCCCCTATACGCCATCACCCAATCAACCACTCCACAACCACATCCAAGTATCATCTATTAAGTGCCAATAATACTTTAAATACCAACTAATTTCCCCAAACATCTTAATACCACAAATGTCACCCCTACCTTATATCCTATATCAGTTACTCTACAAAATGCCCAACACCATACAGCTAATTATTTTTTATTTTCTGTCTCAGCACTCCTCTTCTTATACTAACCCAAGCCACCTCCCTCCAAAGCATGCAATTATCATTATCTTCAAGAACTCTTACCCTAACTACATCTCCACAACCCAATATAATTAGCTTCTCTAGCATTTCATCATCTTAAATTGTGCCAATGTATACACTACCAAATTCAGAGTACTCCCTATAACCTACAAACTCAAAGTAATTCCTTATACTTTAGCGAGATCCTCTTCTAAAACCTACTACTTTTCACACGTTATAAAGCATCTCTTGCTACTATCTCAAAGCAGTGACATACAACCAAATCCCAGCCATTCCCTCTCTCCCAATATCAGCCATACCTCCTCTCCCTCCTCTAAGTCACATACTAACACTCAAAACCTATTTATAATAAAAATCAACACACAACGTATTTGTAAAAAAATACAGAATTTCATGCCAGGCTCTCTCAATATACCCCTTATATCATAGCTGTTACAGACATTTGGCTAAAGCCACATATATCAAACACTGAAATAGTTCCAACTGGTTATAATAACCTATGAAAATATAGGCTCCAAAAGAAAGGGGGGTGTAGCTTTAATCTTCCATAACTCCTTAACTATTACATCCTTTCCTAAACATGTCCCAAACTTTGGCAACATGGACATTTTATTAGCAACATTACAAATAAATAATAGTAAACATTTATGTATAGCAGCACTATATATTCTCCCAGGCCAAACCATCCCTATTCTTGAAGATTTTCTATCTTGGACAACCCAAAACATATCCAATGATACTGTCGTTCTAGGGGATACTAACATTAATTGGCAAAATTTAATCTCAAACTCCCCAGCTAATTTTATTAATCTGCATAGATAGTGTACAACTTGTCTCATGCCCAACATGAATACTCAGACCCACATAAATATTCCAACACTGGTACCCTCCCTGATATCCTAAGCAACTATTTACCAGCTTTTACACATAGAGCCCATACTCAGGTACCCAAACCCCACTCATGTAGAACATCTATAAACTTAATCAACTTCAACCAAATAACTTTCAGTAACTCCCGAAAAGCTCAGACTTAGACTCCACTAAAAATACTACCCTTAGAAGATGCTGTAAACTGTTTTAATAAGGTCTTTTTTGATACTCTAAATACTTTAGCCCCCATTTGGTACAAAAGAACAAAACTTAATCATTGTCCTTGGCTTAGAAACCCATCAAAACAAATTCTTCTTTCCAGAGGCCGAGCTTGGAAAGAATGGTGTAAAAACAAAAAGCAAGCAAATGAAATTAACCCCAAACAACTTTGTAATAAAGCCAAGAAATTAGTTAAAATTGACAAAAAAATATTTTTCACAAAAATTATGTAGTCAAAGAAATAACCTCAAAAAATTCTGGAAATCAGTCACTTCTCTCCTTAATCCTGGGACCACACAAAACCCATCACATCCTCTGATAAACACCCACAACAAATAGCCCACATTTTCAACTCCTACTTTATCGACAGCATTCTTAAACTTGTCAAAGAATCCCCACCAATAACAAAAAAAATCCCCAACAATAAGATAAACAGCTCAAACCCAGTTCATGAGTATCTCAGCTTATATCTCTCACTCCACAAAGAAACCACTAACAATACCCCAGTAACTCCAATATTCTCCCTAAAACCAGTGCCCACCTCTCTAGTATTTAAATTAACTAAACTAAGACCATGCTCCCTATCCGCCGATAACCTCCCCTCCAAATACTTTGAAACTTGGTGCCGATGCAATAGCCTACCCCATCAGTATTCTAATTAACCAAGCCATCTCAGAATCCACAGTCCCTCAAATTTGGAAGAAATTCATCATAACCCCATGACATAAAGGTGGAAATACTAATGATTTCACTAACTATTGACCCATTTCCACTCTCTCACCATTATCTAAAATATTGGAAAAGTATTTACACACTCAACTACTAAAACACCTCTCTGACAATAATCTACTCGTCACCTACCCAGCATTGCTTTTGTCATGCACACAGTGCTACATCAGCCTTACTTTCTTTCACTGATACTGGGAACAAAGCTCTGGACTCTGGTCTATTGACAACAATATTCTTATTAGACCTATCCAAAACTTTTGACACAGTATCTTATACTAAACTACTCCAACAATTAGCAACATTAGGATGCTCCAAACATACCCTTATCTGGTTCAACAACTACCTGAACAACAGACAACAATCTGTCAGATGGAAAAACAATCAATCTTGTTAACTGGTTAATAAGATAGCAGTCCCCCCCAGGGGTCCATTCTCAGACCTTTGCTTTTTAATGTATTATAAATAAGCTCCACATAGTCTCCCTACAAAGTTCACTCATCCAATGTGCTGACAGTTCTACTATCATATGCTCCTCTAGCAACTTCCAAGCAATATCCTAAAAATAACACAAATGCCTTCCCAACCATAGAAACTTAGTTAACTGAAGCACGACTACCACTAAATCCCCAAAATGGAAGCTACTACTATTTTCATCTAAACCACCTGCACAGAACTTTAAAATTTACTCCCAAAACAGGACTGAAACTGAAGTAGTCAAGACAGCAAAATTACTAGGCATTACCGTAGATGACAAACTATCTTCCAAACAACATATCCTTAATACAATAAAAAAACACATTTTAAATTAGGCAAACTCTACAGATATAAACTCTCCACGGATAAACCCACAAAAAGAAAACTGGCAAGTACCTTTCTATTCCCTTCCCTCCTCTGTGGTTCCCCCATCTTTACCGACCTTCACACATCTCTAAGTAACAATCATGCTGTTATGAAACTGAGTACTGCCCTGTTGACCCAGGTTCAATTAATATCCCAGATAACTCATTTTGCTTTCAGGGACTATAGGTGGTGTCAGTCCTGTGGGGGGGGGATTGTTCCCAGCTGGCCATTCTTGCTGCTCTATTGCTGAGGGATGGAAGTCTCAGAAAGCAGTGGCTGGTAAAGACAGGGGCATGCCAGTGGCAGTAGCTCCTGGTCCTATAGGTGAAGGACCACTCATAAGTGGATGTGGGGGGAGGGACTGGAAGCTCTTGTAGTGAGGCAGGCTCTTTATTTTACTACCAGGGTAGGTGCTAAGAGCATTACTACAAAAATTCTGTCATTGACAGGTTGCAGGCAAAAGCATAAACATTCCTGATGTGTGCCTAGATGGTGAATCCTCTGTACAGGCTCCCACAGTGGTAGCTCTAAGAATGATCCTTACCATCAGGGAACACATGAACCATGGGGGGGTCAATGGTTGGCAGGCAGAAGGATGAAAAAAATATAAAAAAAATATTTTATCAGTTACCATTTTCTTAGGGGAGAATTGTGCAAAATATTCTTAGCCATTAGTTTCCATTAGTGTACAAGAGACCAGTTAGCATAATGTTTAAAGTCTTCACCTCCCATGCACAAGATACAAGTGTTGATCCTGATCTCTAGCCAATGCCTGTTTGGAGTTTGCATGTTCTCACTGTGTTTCTGTGAGTTCCTCCCACCTACAAAAAATATGATGAGTGTTTCCATCTCAAACTCACCAATGAATGGAGCTATGTGCACAGACTCTACATTGTTCCCTATAGGGGGATGAGTTACATAGACTAACTGCTTTGGGCCTCTACTGTGGTGCACTGTAAACTCAAGATAGGAGAACATGGAACACAGACTGCATGACATGGCAGGGCTAACCACTCAACGGTGTAAAATATGGCTCTAGGTGATTCAGCCATGTTGACTAATGTCACCAAATGGGCATGGGTAGTTTCTGATGATAAGATGATTGAGGATCCAGCCTACTACAGACTACACCAGGGACCCATGCTAATGGTGGGAGGGATGTATGTGCCCCTATTGGCCAGTGTGTGCCTGCCAAATAACCCAGCAGCCCTGGGTCAATAAGCTACTGGATGGTATCCAGTTGCCAGCCTGGGTTACCTGGGATAGCTCTGTTGAGTGAAAGCCGGACATAAAACCAAGCAACCTGCCAAACATGAACTAAGAATTGCTACACTCAGTGTAGGTTTACTGAGTGGAGGACAGGACAGAGCTTGGAAGTGGATGACATGATGTTGCAGAGGAGGCTGGACATCTTATGTATCCAAGAGACATGATGGAAGGGCAACGCCACTTGGCTTGGGATCCAGAGTCTACTACTTAGGAGGAGGACAGGCTAAAAATGGTGTGCGAATTCTGTTGACAGAGAGGCTTCAGAAGTCAGTAAGAGATGTCATCAGAATTAGGGACAGTCATGGCAATCAGTGTCCAGTGTAATGACAGGGCAGTATTCAAACTCTCAGCCTATGCACCACAGCAAGGTTGTGATAGTGAGGAAAGCAGTGCATTCACACAACAGTTGCAGGACCTGTTAGATAAAGCAAGACAACGTGAATTAATGTTGATAATGGGTGGCTTGAATGCACATATCAGGACATATAGAACAGGAAATGAGGACTGCTTGGGTCCACATGGTTAGGGCAAAAGGAATAAAGAAGGAGAGGTCATCTTAGTCTTCTGCCTGGCAAATGATTTGATAGTAGCCAACACATGGATCAGAAAGAGAGACAGGCATAAGATCACATACAAAAGTGGCCAACATGCAACTCAGGTGGACTTCCTTATAGTAATGAAAGTGCACTGGGGTTGAATCAATGATTAGAAAGTCACTCCAAGTGAAATAGTCATCCCACAACATAAACCACTGGTTGCTACAGTCAGCTGCAAACAGTGGTTAGAAAAGTTTCTAAATTCAACAGAGACCAGTCTGAAGACATGGACATTGACTGGTGAGAAAGCACAACCATTGAAGGAATTACTCAAGGCTCTAGGAACCCAAGAAGAACAGGAAATAGGTGAAGCTGAAGAAGAATGGCAGTGTCTCAAAACAGCTTGTGTGAGGTCTACAGAACAGATATGCAGCTGACCCAGCTATGGAAATAAGGTACATAAGGAAAGCAGATGGTGGAATGCAGAAGTCCAGGAAGTCATCAAAAGAAAGAAGGAGTGCAGGAAAAAGTGGAAGATGGAAAATCAGGCTAGGAAGGAATACTGGTTGGTTAACAAAGAAGCCAAGAAAAGAGTTGCAATAGCAAAGAATAGGGCATCAGAGGCACTCTACCAGCTTCTGAAAAGGTGGTACAAAGAAACTATATCAAGTTCAAGGCAAAGGCAAAAAGATAAAGGAGATAGTCAGACACCCTTCATAAGGGATGCCAACAACACCCTGCTCACCAGTCTACAGGACATCAAAGGCAGATGGAAGGAATACTTCCAGCAGCTTCTAAATGAAGAAAACCCCACAGAAACTGTACTGCCCCAGACACAGCCTACAATAAGAGAAGAAGAGGAGCCCACCTTAGAAGAAGTAAGGACAGCACTAAGGAAGATGAAGTCAGGGAAAGCAGTAGGCTCAGATGAGGTCACAGCAGATATGATAAAGATGCTGGGTGAGATAGGGGAGAAATGGCTCCTAGGGTACTCATAGCAGTGTGAAGGGAAAGGTGCATCCCAGATGACTGGACAATAAGCATAGGTGCACCAGTGTACGAGATCAAAGGGGACATCCACAAATGTGGGCAATACAGAGGTGATTGGTAAATGGATACACAGAGTAGAAGAAGGTAAGATGGGAGATGAGCAGTTTGGATTTAGATCAGGAGGCAGCACAAATGACCCAATGTTTGCAGTGAGAGAGAGATTTGAGAAGAAGCTAGAAATGAGGAAAGATTCTGACTGGGCATTCATAGACTTGAAGAAAGCATATGACAAGGTCCAAGAAAGCTGATTTGGGCAGTACTCCGGTGGTTTGAAGTCCCATAAACACTGGTAGAATTAGTGCAGGCTATGTACAAGGACCCAATAACCCAAATACAAAGAGTGTTTGGTCTGACAGAGGGGTTTTCAGTAGGACTGGGTGTACATCAGTGTTCAGATCTGAGCCCACTGCTGTTCATACGGGTGATGGACTACATTAGCAAATAGGTCAAAGGGGACAGATCAACAAAGTTGCTGTATGCAGATGATGTGGCATTACAAGCAGACTCTGAGCAACACCATCAGCAGAGGATAGGGGAATGGAATGCAAAACTGAAGGCACATGGGATGAAACTAAGTATACGACAGTGGCAATGGCAGCAAATTGGGGAAATCAGAGGAAGCTGAGAATTGAGATAGAAGGGAAGATAGTGGAACAGAATAGATTAATAGCTTCAAGTATCTGGGAGGTGTGGTTGAGGAGAAGGGAAATCTGAGTGAAGAGGTCAAAGCTAGAATCAGAGGGGCTGTAGCCAACTGGCATAACGTGTCAGGTGTAGTGTATGACAGAAGAATGCTAAAAAAACTGAAAAGTAAGGTATACAAAACAGTGGTGAGACCAGTACTACTGTATAGTACAGAATCCTAGGCAGTAAAAGCAGAGCAGATGAGGAATCCAGAGATGATGGAGGTGAAGTGCCTAAGATAGGTGGTAGGATGCACACTGAAGGACAGACGAAGAAATGAGGACATAAGAGCAGTAGCCAAAGTAGCTCCAATTGCAGAAAAGATAAAGGATAACAGATTATGGTGGTTCAGGCACAAGTGTAGAAAAGCAGAAGACAATCTGGTGAAGAAGATTTGGGACAGATAGGAAGACCGTAAGAGGAAACTAGGGCATCCAGCAAAGTGTTGGATGGATTGTGTGAGAGAAGACCTGCGACAGACAGTCATGAGTGTCAAAGAAGGCAGGAGTGTAACACTGAATCGAGAGAGATTGCTACAGTTAACCCTACATCCCAACCCCATGTAAAAAATGGGAAAAAGTGGGCTGATGATGATGATGGTGTTGATGATTCTTAGGCATTAGTCTGCTACAATTCTTCAGACATTTTTCCAAGTCCTGAAATCAGTTAGCAAGGGAAGTAAGACTTTCTCACACCCTGAATTTAAAAGGGACTTAGATATATTTGTTGGTGAAAAGAAATATTTATAAAGCTCATTTTTAATACAATCTCAGGTCACAAACTATATAATCTAACTATAAAACTTGTCAACAGATCTCAAAATACTTAAGCTCCTCCACTTGAGGAAGCTGCTCCCCCTTCATTGCAGGGAGCAATGCACTCTTTTCTAGGAAAGAACAATGCCGTCTGATTTAGATGTGATAATTTTCATCCCACCCACTTCACACTCAGCAGAGAACCACTCCAGTGCATGTCAAAGAACACAATCCATTAAGGTTGAGGATTGCATCACCTGCAAAAAACAAAAATGCAACCATCATGTCCCCAAACTGGGTACTGTCCAGACCATGGCTGCACCATGATATGTTGTCCATAAACATCACAAACAATTGTGACTTAAAGACACATCATTGACAGAGTCTTGTAGCCACTCTGAATGCCTCTAACTTAGTCATAGTATGAGCACTGCTATCCATCCCCAAACATAGATTGTATGGCACACAGAAGTGGCTCTGAGAGCCATCATTGTTGTATTACATCCCAGAAGACATTTGGAAATAATCCATCATATTCCTTCTCCAGGACAATAACATGCATATAGATAGCATTGATAATGTCCCACAAACCCTCCATAAAATGTGCAAGAATACAGGGTTGACCTAGTGTTGCAAGGACAGGATGAAATCGGTGGTACTCCATCTGACTCAGAGGCTCAAGTAATGAAGGAAGTCTGGTGTCCAAGACTTTGATGTAGGCTAACTTAAAGAAACATGAATCATATTTTAACTGGAACTTTCCTTTCTGTCAATGCTTTGAAAATAGGGAACCACTGCCCCAGTTTGTCAATCCAATGGTACTATCCCAGCCTTTTATGCAATATTGAAGATGTATGTTAACAAAGACACCCCAACAATGCCCAGTGCTTTCAACATTTTAGTCATCTTATCCCCCTCTATAGCCAAATACCATCTGATTTGAAGCCTGACAGTTTAACTCAAAAGAATAAGGCTTTCACCCTGTAGTCATAGGTCTGAATCTCAAAACTTCACTTGCAAAATATGTGATTCTGAGAAAGTTACATGAGCAGATTCTGCTCCCAGGTTACACCTGAAAAGGAAGTGCTGTGTCCAGTTTGATTACCTATTTAAATAAAAATAAATCTTATCAATCAGTTCAGAAGAAACACTTCAACAGGATAGAGTTAAACAAATCCCACACAGAAACATTAGCTAGGTATTTCCAAGATATCCTAACTATACATATGGGTTTCCTGAGCTTGTGCAGCAACTTCCTAGGCCATTTGCTGTAACCCACAAGAAACGATGATCAGACATTTCAGACCCTCTTGATCTAAGGGTCCAAAGTATATGGTTTCAGGTCTGATGACATGACTCCATGGCTGATGTTCAACCTCTGGCCCAAGGTGCTCTGCTATCAAACGCAGTTAGGTGCATCCTTCTGACTGAACATAATATGTCTTATGTGCAATCCATACATAACATCAAAATCTAAAGACAAAACATCAGTCTGGTTAAGATTAGGGAAGCCATTCCTTCCAAACATGCCCATCCAGACATCTCCATCGCTCTTCACATGAACATTGAAATCTGTTAGCAGAACTACAGCATTATTAGCTGACGTCCTATCCAGCACATTACTCACACTGTTAATAAGGCAAAAAGGTCAAAGAAGCTTATAGCACATACAAAAACAACCTTTATTTTTTGTTTCTTCGACCCGCAGTCACATTAAGGTGACCTTCTCATTTACTGGCACAAACTCCCAGCCCTGGACTTGAGTATACTCATATCACAGGTAAAATAGTCCATAGCTGCACAGACAGAAAAAAACACTGTTTTTTTGTTTTGTTTTGTTTTCTTTTCTATTCTTCAACTTGCAGTCACATTTAGGTGATCTTCTCATTTACTGGACCAACTGTATTTGGACAACTTCCAGCTCTGGGCTTGAGTATACTTACATCTGGGTAGTGTTTCCTCCAAACACTAAAATCCAGAGTAGGACTGATACCACCTCAGCTTGAGAAGTCTGATTTTAGAGTCAATGCTGTTGGCAGATGGAAGGCCACTTATATGCAGCTGGTACTTTTCAGGCTCCTGCACAAGCTCCAGATCCTTCTCCAGCAGTAAGGGGGCAATCCATGTTTTAATTGTCAGTGTCCATTGCCAGGGATTAGTCATTACTAATCCATCCCAGTCATATATTCCATTTGACCGGTGTTGCAAATGACTGCATGGATCATTTTCAGTCTGCACACAATCAGACTACATATGTACATACTATCACACACCATCTCTAGACCTAATTTCAGGGTCCAAACATCTCCGTTCCCCTGCACCCCATTACTTAATGCAATCAACCTTAAGATTTCTGTATCTTGAGAGAAAACATATTTCATTCTATGTAGAGCAATATTTTTCCAGCACTTGTGAAAATTCCATACTTCTCTTTGACAGATAGTTATCTTCCAAGCACTGCCCATTAGAATAGTGCCCTGCTGCCACAAATGATGGGCAGATATATGGTTTAACTCTCAGGCACTGATGAGTGAAGTATAGACAGTAAGTGGCTGAGAGCACAGGGTTTCAGTCTGAAGGTGAGCAGTACTGTTTGGTAACTAGGTGGTTACTGACTGGTGCTGATGACAAATCGGGCAGCAGAACTGAGATTATTTCATGACCAGTCGTACTAGAGAGGGCCAAAACAGCCTTGCACTTATACAATACGAGTGAAAAGGTCATATCATGTCAGTCATAAATGAAACGAGGTAAAACTCATCTGGAACAGTTTTGTTTGAGTTATTTCCTGGTGTTTACAGTGTTCCTGCATGCATATGGAGGTGTCATAACCAACACTTGTATGTAATAGATTGCATATAGTTGATATGAGTACACTTTTACTATTAATGACAGCTTATGAGCAGCCTCTGACTAGTAATAACAGTTTGTCCCACTGTGGGACAGGCCACAGGTCTACAGTAATGAGACTGAGATTGTATTGGGGTTAGTCAAAGCATGGGCTCACTGAGTATAACACCTTAATGCACGAGATGTTGGAAAGGCAGTGATTTGGCATGCTGATATATGGCACTCAGAATGCATTGAAATTGGTACCGTTAAAATTTCATTGTGAGATATTGGTATTAACCCAGACAGCACTTCCTGGTTTAAAAACTTCCTCACTGACAGATACTTCAGAGTTAAAACTGGATCCTCCCAATCAGAATTTGCCCTTATTATCAAAGGTGAACCACAAGAATCCATTTTTGCCCCTCCTCTTCTCTATATTATCAATAAACGTCATTGTGACCTTTCCCATCTCCCAGGCAACATGGTTATTTACTGACCAGGTCACTGTCACATCAATATTCAATCTCAGCTCCAGTCAGACTTAAACGAGCTCCTTGAATGGTTCATAACAATAAATTACTTTTCAACCCTTCCTAGACCAAAACTATTCTTTTTGGAACTCCACAGAAAATTCACCAAACACCTACTTCTTTAACCATCTTTGATTTATAAATCATACCATAGAAATAACCTCCACCTTCAAATACTTAGTATTATGGCTTGATCAGTCTCTAGATTTCCATTTCCACATAATCAGTTACAGCAAAAATAAACTCCTTCCTCTTGTGGGCCAAAAAGATCTCCCTTTTTCTATTTCAATGAGCCATAGCAGTCAGTGGCAAATAAGTTCTCCTCTCTCAGACAGAATATAGACTACCCATTTCCACATCTACTTGTAAAAAAAAAAAATAAAAAAAAAAACCACCACCACACTCCAATCTCCAACAGCAGCTGCTAGTTCATTACAAACTCACACATCTACGAGCATCACTATATCACTCTAGAAAAAGTTAAATGGCTGTCCACAAAACATAAATGTAACCTACTGTTAGGGTACCAACAACACAATATACTGCAGACATTTACTGTCCTTGCAGCTAAATGTTGTGAAAACGTGTCCTCATACAACCTGAGACATTATCCACATGTCACACCAGTACTCATTATTCCTAAGAGCAAACTCCACGTCTTCTCTCAGGCACCTCATTTTAGCAAGCTCCCACCATTGCCCTAATGGAAATCAACACTTTCTCCAAATTCGGAATACATCTCAGAACATCTCTTCATCCAAGCCA
>NC_056734.1:604424415-604631915 GCF_019279795.1 Protopterus annectens | reverse complement strand
ATCCTTTCTACTTTCTGTTGCCTAAGTCATTGTGCTAAAAGTTTTTGTGCTTTGAAGTTATTATCAGAAACAGTTGCTTAACAGCAATCTTTCTAAACTCATGCATTTTATCCAGGTATTCCCTTATTTTCTCTTTAGCACTCTGTAGTTGCGCCTGTCCTTTGGCAGATCCCCCTAAATAATTCTTGTTACTTCTTAACCATATCTCTTTTTCTTTTATTTCTACCCTATTTTAAACTCCACTTTTATTTTATCTCATTCCATAACTTCTGAAGAGCTTTTTATCTTCCCTTATAACTCCAGAATAATTTCCACTACTTATGCCTGAAATTTCTCTCATTTTAATAGATAAGTGGGGAAGTGTCAGTGTCTCATTTTTGCTTCATTACCTTTCATTTTTATCTTAGTTATTATTGGTGCATGATCCAAAACAGTTATTGGATATGTGCCAAAGCTCTCAATTTAGTGCACAGGTTCGGGTGAAATAGCCTTTCTGTTTAGTTTAACCCAGTTATTGTACATTGGAGGATAACATGTCAGTTTTCTCCAAATTCCTACTTATGAATTCACATCTTTCATAACAAATATTTTCAGAAGTTTCTCCAGAAATCTACCTCTTTTGTTATATTTTCCCTTCTAGGCCCCCCAGATACATCCTCACTGTTGCAATTCAAATTCCAGTCCCAACCTATAAGTAATATTCCCTGCTGAAAGCGTATTATTTCTTCCAAATTTTTAAGTTCCATAATAGCAGTTTTAGGTGGGATATAAATACATGCTGCTGTAATCCTCCTCTCTTGTCGACATCCCTTCCCTTACTACCACAAACACATCTGCATATTTTGAGAGGTACATCAAGGAATGGAGGCCCTGGCATCTGAATTAATAATTAAAAAAAAACAGTGTTTCATTTAACCTTAATCTCCCCTATTTTTAGCCTTTATTAAAACTTACTTTTAGCTTTGCTTAACTTTTAGAAAGACTGCTCCTTTATTCCAATTTTAATACTGTTGTTCTGTAAAATGTTATCAACATTGTTATAAAATCTATTGCCTACTAGAAAGTCTATAAGTACAGTTAACATCCGATGCATTGGAGGTATGACTGCAAATAATGCTTTCTCTACATATTGTTTGTGAATCCTATCTGTGTTATTATAATATTTAATTTATTTACTGTTTATTTGTCTTTGTTGAACAGGAAAGTCTGATTGGGCAATGTTAGAAAAATATGTATTAATGTATGTTTAGTGCTTATTAGAAGCTAAAAGGGTTAACACATTTCATTCTATTTTATGTACTTCTTAGTTTTGTGTGAAACTAAAAGATGCTTTTCTAAAATGACAATATGCTTTCTGAAAACTGCAAGATGCACCCTGACCTAGTATTTGCTAGAAACAGGTGATTATCTGCTAGATCAGGAAATTAATGAATAGAACAATACTGTTTTCTATAATGTTACTGAACTTGAACAATTAGCTCTGTTCGTGTTATGAGAACATGCGCAGCTGCAGAAGAACTAGATACAGTCAAACAATGATTGCTTGAAGAAATGAAGTATAATCTGTACTTGCTTTGTGCTCAAATTAGCCATAGTACCTTGAATGGTAACATTTCATAGTGAGAAGTTGTATCTGACCGGTGGTCATCAAGGCCACGTTGTTTTTCTTAGGAAGTTTTTTCATAAACTTGATGTGCCAGCAGAAAATAATGGAAAAACAGCTGCTATGAAATAATATTGAAAGAACTTGTGATTTGTTACGTCAGCTTAGTAGGCAATACCTTGTAAGAAATGTATAAGAATGGCTTCACTTCCTGATTTTAGTTAGACAAACTCTGTATTAGCACGTTTTTGTCTCCTTGCTGCAAGATTAAAGTGCCTTAACCTGAACCTGCCGTGTATTGATCTTTTTGAAGTTTATTTTTCCTTTGACAGATTGGTCCTTTGGACCGGAAACTCTCACTTCGCCTCAGGTCAGATGGGCCAGGTGGCATGAAACTGTACGGGGAAGAGACCACATCGGTTCTTCTGTGCTGAAAGACCTCCGACTGAAATGTCGTTCAAAAGAGGCCAGCCATTGTTCTGATCTGCGACTGGAGGACGAGTTACTATACAAACCAGGAGACGGTCAATCACGGAGGCTCAGGTAAGGTGAGATTTACCTTTTTCTGTTTTAGATCAGGGACTTGATTTGTGTCATCTGTCAGGAGATTTGTTTTATACAAGTCAGGGACAGGAAGATTGCAGTCTTGTCATAGATCAGGGAAACAGAATAGGTAAGGCAGTTATTCTAGATAAACTGTGAAAAAAGAGAAAAATTGTGGTACCACGTAAAAAGAAGGGTTACGTAACAGCTCAAAGGTTAAAATAAAATGGGAAATAAGTGCACAAAAAGATCCCAAGATCCGCCATTAACTGAAGATGCAAAATATATGCAATTACAACGTGCCGACAATGATAGGTACTATACAAAATGGGTTAATAAATATGAATTTGATGGCAAATTAGAAAAATCCTCGCTTATTAAACTTGTCAAACAGCTTAAAACTGACGCAAAAGGTCAGACAAAAAAGCAATGTCAATTAGGCATTCCTCAGGCGCACAGGTGGATTGAGGAAGCAAACCGTAGGGAACAAAAAAGTAATAATTCAAAAACAATGTTTCTAGATAAAGAGGACAATAACTTGGTAATAGCATCAGCCCCTCCACCCCCTCTGCTTCCCTTACCAGAATATGAAGCGGGTGGACAAGTTGTCCGGCTGTCCCTACAAAGCCAAAACCGTTTGTTAGAGATCCCATTGAGACTAGATCTCGAACACGTAACTTGAGAGGGGATATTGAATATCAAATAAATGAAAATTCATGAGCTATGAGCGAAGTAGAAATGTGTCCGTTCATAGAAGTACCAAATCCTCAGGCAGGATAGGAAGGGCAGGACCCAACTCTCCTAGTATACAGACCGTGGACACTGGAAAATATCCGGAAAGCCACAGAGGGAATTCCCCATCCAAAAGTTAATTTTAGAAAATTCTTAGAAGACTTACAGGGCATGAGGTTAAGTTATCATTTAAATGGAGAAGAAGTAGAAAAAGTAGTTAGACAAATCATAGGTCCAGATTGGCACATGATCAGTGGCAACTGGAATCCTCGTGACGCAGAACACAAGCCACTCCCACATAGTAACGCAGAACTGGATAACAGAGTGAAAGGTCTGACAGACCGAATCTCTGAGAAATGGAAACCTAGGGCAGACTGGACTTGCATTAATCAATGCATCCAACAAGAAAGTGAAACAGTTGATAGATATTATGCTAGATTATTGGAGTGTTTTAACAACCATTGTGGAATGCAGGTACCTGAAGACCAGACACATGATTCCCCATATGAGCAGCAGCTAAAGAATGCATTTTTGAAAGGCAGTATTGCACCCATTAGCAGCTTTATTACAAAGCACATGGTAGATCACCGTACAAGTAGATTACAGTCATTACTTGAATATGCAAGACATGCTGAAAGGCATTTTAATAACAAAAAGAAAACTCAAGTATTTGCTGTAGAAGACGGAGCTGAAGTTTTTGTAGTACAATCGGGAAAAAAGGGCAAGAAAAATGCCCAGGGAAACAAACAATCTGATAAACGATCAGAAGAGTTTGAAGAAAGGAAGAAAAGGAGTGAATGTTTTAAATGCGGAAAAAAGGGACATTTGGCAAGGGATTGCAAGCAAAACAAGAAGGTAGCCATGGAAGATAAGGAGGGTGAGGACTGACTATATGATAGTCAAGAATCACTAGAAAAGAATAACCAAGAAAAGATAAACGTGAATGTGATAGAAGGGATAGAGAATGTGACAGAAGAAATAGAGGAAGTGCAAGAAACCACAGATAGTGAAGAGAGTGAAATTTTAGACTTAGCATTATTGAGCCTAGAGCTCTATTTAGCAGACATGAAACCGGAAGTTACACTTCTGGTAGAGGGGAGGGAAGTTAAATTTCTGTGTGACTCAGGAGCATCGCGAACCCTGATACATCCTTCCAAACTACCAGAAAATTCAGAATCACTTGATTATATATTAGTGAAAGCAGCCAATGGACAGCTGTATCGAGAGCCACTCTCCCATAACATAGCAATAACTGACCCTGTTTCAGGGATGACCCAGAAAAGCAAAATTGTTGTTTCTGCAAAATGCCCAGTAAACCTTTTGGGCAGAGACCTTATGCAGATATTTGGCATAGCAGTCATTCTGACCATGCAGGGTATGGAAGCACAGCGACAAATGGATACTTTTGTAGTGCGACCGGAGGGTGAAACATTTTATTGGTACAGCCAGGACTTGGTTACAACTGGTCCAGGGGCAGTAACCGAAGAACTGATGAACGTAGCCATCAGTAAGTCCCCCTCCCTTGACACTGATAAACAGCATTTGTTGCACTATACTCTATATTACTGTAGCACACCAGGACCTGATAAGGAATATGAGCAAGAACTGTTTATAAACCATGCCAACAGATTAGTATTACGTAATCTGTACTGGGACACAGAAGGGAACAGTGTAGTTAGCTGTTCATTGCCCCAGGAATTCTTAGCGCTTTATAAATCTAATTGATTACCACATGTTAGTTTGACTAAAGACAAGAATGTGAAATGGGCAGACCTAGGAGAAAAAGTCACAAAGTGGGAAAAACAGACAGAGTTAGAACTGTCAGAACAGGGAGTACAAAAGCAGAAGTTAAATTGGGTAACACAGACACACCCAGCTGTACACTTGCAGGCAAGTGAAGACAGCTGAGTAGCACTCTTACTAGAAGAGGAAGAAAAAGCCTTACGAGACATACCAGAAATTCTCTGGTCAACAGGAAAATCAGATGTAGGACTTATTCGTACAGCAGGACCAGTTATTATCACGCCAAAATCAGCATTTAGACCACAGAAGAGACAATATCCCTTAAGAAAAGATGCAGAAGTAGGAATCAAACCTATAATAGCAGCTTTACTTAAGGAAGGAGTACTGATAGAATCTCCTGATTCACCATGTAACACACCCTTATTTCCTGTCAGGAAAGCAAATGGGGAATGGCGTATGGTCCAAGATTTGCAAGCTGTAAATGACGCAGTAATACCTAGAGCACCTATGGTGCCAGATCCACACACCCTGTTGAATGATTTAAAACCTCAACAGAAGTATTTTTCTGTGGTAGATATTAGCAATGCATTATTTTCGATGCCGATACACCCTGACAGCCAACATTGGTTTGCATTTACATTTCAGGGGAAGAGGTACACATACACAAGACTACCACAGGGGTATTGTGAAAGCCCAACAATATTCGCACAAGAAATGGCAAGTAACTTGGCGGGAGGCAGCCAGATTTTACTTTATGTAGATGATATCCTGCTGGCAGCCCCCACCCAGCAAGAATGCAGGGAAGATACTATAGCATTACTACAATTTTTAGCCACTCAAGGACATAAAGTAAACAAAAACAAATTGCAGCTTTGGAAAAAGCAGGTCAAATACCTGGGATATGTAAGATCCAAAGAAGGTAGAATATTGGATGAAGAAAGAAAAATAGCAATTTTACAAGCACCCAAACCGACTACCAAGAAGGAAATGATGTCCTTCCTGGGTACAACTAATTTCTGTCGGAGTTGGATTCCGAACTATGCTTTGTAATCTGCTCCATTGACTGACTTGATATACAAAAAGCCTATGGCAGCACAAGATTTACTACAATGGACACCATAAGCAGAGTCAGCTTTCTGCAGATTAAAGCAATTGATAGCGTCCTCATTAGTTTTAGGACTACCAAACTACCATAAATGTTTTTTCCAAACTGTAGATTGTAAGCAAGGTTATATGACATCAGTATTGACACAGCAACATGGAGACAAGCAACGTCCCATAGCTTACTATTCATCACAGCTGAACCCAGTGGCTCAATCCCTGCCCCACTGTGTACAAGCAGTAGTCACAGCTGCAATGGCAGTGCAGGCTTCAGCCTCAGTAGTGTTGTTCCACCCTCTCACATTGAGAGTGCCTCATGCAGTCGCGATTATTTTACTGCAAGAAAAAGTAGCATATCTTTCTCCTGCTAGACATCTTTCCTGTATGACTATACTGTTGAGCCAACCTCACATGACAATTGAACGGTGTACAACTTTGAATCCGTCTACCTTGCTCCCAACCCCTGCAGATGGCACACCACACAGCTGCCTACAGGAGATTGAGCAAAAGACACTACCCAGAAAAGATCTCATGGATGTTCCCTTGGATGATGCCGAGGTGACATATTATATGGACGGCTCATGCAAAAGGGGTCCCACAGGGCAGAATCTAGTAGTATATGCAGTAGTTTCTGATACTGAAATTTTAGAAGTGAAATCTTTACCACACAATTTATCTGCACAAGCAGCAGAATTGATTGCCTTGACATGGGCATGTACCTTAGCAAAGGTTAAATGTGTGAATATTTTTACTGATAGCCAGTATGCTTTTTCTACTGTACATGTTTTTGCGCAACAGTGGAAGAATAGAGGAATGATAAAATCTACTGGCAAACCGATTAATCATGCGCAGTTTATTTTGGATTTGTTAGAATCTATTCAGTTACCTCAGAAAGTAGCTATTTGTAAATGCGTAGCTCATACCAAGCAACAGGATAGGATTTCAAAAGGTAATGCGAGAGCTGACACAGCTGCAAAACAGGCAGCTTCAGCTTCAGAAGTATTTCTTTTGAGTGAAGAATTACAACCCTCTGAGATTTTAGATTTAGAAATGTTGAAAACAATGCAGACACTTACTACAAATGTAGAAAAACAGAGATGGATAAAGCGAGGAGCAATTCTTGAGAAAGGGCTGTACATCTCCGAAGAAGGAAAACCGATATTGCCATCTAATTTGTTTAGATATGCAGCTTTATTGAGCTATGGGCAGTGCCATGTCTCAACAGGGGGGATGGTACAGTTAGTGAATCAAGTGTTTACAACATATGGGTTTACAAACTACACTAAAAAATTTTGTGCGGCATGTCATGTTTGCAATAAACATCATGCACAAGGGGCATTGAAGCCTAAGCAAGGGAGTTTCCCTACACCACCATACCTGTTCCATACTATTTGTATGGATTTCATAGAGCTAAACAAATGCGAAAATAAGAAGTATTGTCTTGTCATTATAGATATGTTTTCCAAATGGGTGGAAGCTTTTCCAACTAAAAATCCAGATACAGCTACCATTGCAAAAGTTCTTGTTAAAGAAATTATTCCTAGATTTGGCATACCGGAAAAGACCTATAGTGACAATGGCACACACTTTGTAAATCAAACTATACAACAGTTGAGTCGATATTTCGGAATTTCCTTGAAGAACCATTGTGCATACCACCCACAATCTGCAGGATTAGTAGAGAGGCATAATGGAATTTTGAAAAATAAACTTAGGAAATTAATGAGTGAAATACAAAAGAACTGGGTGCACTGCCTGCCTCTGGCACTGTTGAGCATGAGAACTGTTCCAAATGCAAAAGGGTTAACTCCTTTTGAAATACTATTTGGGAGGGCATATTATATACCTCAGTGGAAACCTCTCATGCCTGCAGACCAGGAGGCTGACAGTTCACTTGCAGAATATATGAGACGACTTTTAAGTAATAAACAACTTTTGCAGTTAAATTCTGTTTCAGATAAAGAACAAGCCAGACCATCGGAAGCAGCAGTAGTCCCAGGCATGTGGGTCTGGGTGAAAGTCATCAAGAAAAAGAATTGGACGATACCGAAGTGGGAAGGGCCATACCAAGTGCTACTGTCAACACCCACTGCAGTCAAGATCGCAGAGCGAGCATCCTGGATTCATTTGACACACTGTAAACTGGTTAAGAACTTTGAACTGGACAAAACCCTTGTTACTGTTACCCAACAAGAACAAAATGACCAGATATAGAGAAAACAGGAATGCAGAACAACCCCAGAAGTATTGCATGATCATCCTGTTAACCATACTGATAACAATGATTTTTTTGCTGTGGCCTTTCCTTTTTCCAGCCACATGGGCTGAAATGAATAAACGTGAATCACTCATAGACTGGCATCCGAACTTTAACACTTACCAAGCAATTAAATATGTGTATGCTGAAACTTTTAATGTTTCGATTTGCTGGATTTGCACAGCTATACCAACAGCATACGGGGGATTACTAATGACTGCTGTCCCCCTAGGGGTCAATGAGACCTGGGAAAATTTGATTTTTGATACTACAACTGTAAAATCACGAGACAAAATAGCATTGTACCTGCCTGTTACACAAAAGGGAATTGTGTGCTTTTACAAAAATGATACTGTTCAGGTAGGTTGGAATAATTATAATGTGACTGTTCCTTACAAATGTTATACCAAAGCCAATAATGCAGGTTATATCTGTGATGCAAACTATGACTCATATCTAGAGTCGATACATAAAACTGTTGATGAGATACAACGTAATCCTGTTCTTTTTAAACAACTATCTATTATTGATAAGAAAATGTTTCATGCAGGGCAAGTGTATATTAATACTAAAGTAGAGAATAGTTATTTTGTTTGGGGGAAAAAGGCATACAAATGGTTACCTGAGAACTGGTCCGGCAGTTGTTTTTTGGGTTACCTGGTTCCGGCCATACGACACACTGCAGTCTTGCCTCAGGGAAGAATTTGAAATGTCAGAGAGGTTACCAAAAAAAGGAAATCCAATCAAAAGGCCTGAAAATCCAGTGGGACGAATCGAAGCAGGCTGGAGAAACCATAATTCCGTGAAGAACAAAGATAAACTGACACATATGGACTTGAGTGACACTATTATATCATGGGCAGGTATAGCCCCTGCATATGGCGCAGTGAAATTGATTTGGGAGCTGAGAAAACTATCCAAACTTCTCGAAGTAATGAGTAATGCAACTTTTTCTGCTCTCAAATTAATGACTGATGAACTAAATGCTATGAGAACTGTGGTGCTTCAAAACTGCATGGCTCTTGACTTCACCCTAGCGGCGAAAGGTGGTACGTGCACTTTAATAAAAGAGGAGTGCTGTTCATATATTCCTGACAACCAGCATGAGATAAACGACCATCTTGAGGTGATTTAGCAAGTGTCGGCCATGAGCAAACCAGGCCCAAACACACTGATGGACTTTTTCCAGAATTTGTTTGGGGGGGTGGGGTAGCATCCTAATGAACATCCTGATTGCCATTTGTGTGGGATTACTCCTATTGGGAGTGTATGTTTGCTGTGGTATTCCCTGCATGAAAAGATTAATCAAAGATTTTATAAACATGTCAGTTTCTGAAACTTTATATCAAAGTACTGAAATTGAAGAATTGTTGAAAAATGAAACACTTTCATAAGTTTAAACTGAATGACTCTCTTAACTGCAAATCTTGAACAGAAGAGGTTAGGAGAAGAAGCAAACTGTTTATGCTTTTGAAAATAGAATAAAAGTGTTAACAGGGGGGAAATGTTGGAAAAATATGTATTAATGTATGTGTTTAGTGCTTATTAGAAGCTAAAAGGGTTAACACATTTCATTCTATTTTATGTACAGCTTAGTTTTGTGTGAAACTAAAAGATGCTTTTCTAAAATGACAATATACTTTCTGAAAACTGCAAGATGTACCCTGACCTAGTATTTGCTAGCACAGCAAAATTCATGTTTATGCCCTTTGGAAATATACTGAGAAACAGGTGATTATCTGCTAGGTCAGGAAATTAATGAATAGAACAATACTGTTTTCTGTAATGTTACTGAACTTAAACAATTAGCTCTGTTCGTGTTATGAGAACATGCACAGCTGCAGAAGAACTAGATACAGTCAAACAATGATTACTTGAAGAAATGAAGTATAATCTGTACTTGCTTTGTGCTCAGATTAGCCATAGTACCTTGAATGGTAACATTTCATAGTGAGAAGTTGTATCTGACCGGTGGTCATCAAGGCCACGTTGTTTTTCTTAGGAAGTTTTTTCATAAACTTGATGTGCCAGCAGAAAATCATGGACAAACAGCTGCTATGAAATAATATTGAAAGAACTTGTGATTTGTTACGTCAGCTTAGTAGGCAATACCTTGTAAGAAATGTATAAGAATGGATTCACTTCCTGATTTTAGACAAACTCTGTATTAGCACGTTTTTGTCTCCTTGCTGCAAGATTAAAGTGCCTTAACCTGAACCTGCCGTGCATTGATCTTTTTGAAGTTTATTTTTCCTTTGACAGCAATGTCTATTTTCAGTGGTGGCCTGGGAAGAAAAGTTCCAGCAGGTACATTTAAAACACTCATGGCCAAACAATATTTTGAAAGATACAATAAATAGACAGATAGCTCTTGAGACATTTAGATACAAACAGGTATTTTTTCTGTAGTGATACTATACAAAGATAAAAGAAGTATTTCTTCTGTGGTAACATTACACAAGATACAATTCCAAGTATAAAACATTTAGCATGCAAATAGTTCATGTATTGTATACGTGACAAGCAGACATTAGATATGACTTAATAGATATGGGTAAAGAGAATTACAGTGTAGATGTTATGAATAAATAAAACTGAGGTAAGGAGTGTGAAACATCAGTCAGTGAGTAGATAGTTGTTTAACCTAGAAGAGGGAGAGTGGCATTACATAGCTAATATGTCAAGGACACTGGGGAGAAGAATTCTAGAGCACATGCCGACATAGAACCTGGTTATAAGAGAGTGATGGAGAGTATCTGAAGGAGATGAATAAACTTGGAGGTCAGAAAGAAACTCAAATGTAAAGTGATGGTTAAGGTAGGAAGGAAACTGAGGAGGAGGTATAGAAAGCTTTGTTGTGTAGAGGGGATAGAGTTATAAAGAGATAGTGGGTATGAACTGACAAAGGAAAATGGGGTAAACCAGGGTAGGAGCATGTGCATGACCATGACTATGTATGGTTTAGCTGTTGTTTTAGTAAGGGCTTGAATGCAGAAAATGTCATGGTCTGTTTTAGGCATGTTGACATGGTGTTCCAAACTTTAAATATGTAATGGGAGAATAGTGACTCATCTACTGAGTTATTAGACTTTGTTGTGATTCCTATGAGCTTATTAGATGACTGAAGGTCTCTACCTGAATAGGAGTGCTACAAGGTTTCTTTTATTGCTGGACATTTTTCAGATGCATGTATAAGATTGTGTGCAGTAATAAGCTGTAAGTATGCTCAACAGCTGGGTAGCTCAAGCCAGGTTAGTTGTTTCAGGGCTATCTTTTATATGTTGTATGTATGTTCATAGGTAAGTAATAGGCTAGCTGTCCTTGACATCCATTTTGAGGCTAGCTAATTTCCCTTTTTGTACTCAAATTAACCTAACCCATTTGGTTAGAGACTGGCATCACCAGTCTCATGGTTGATAATTATTTCTTACCCCTAATGATAATAACTGGGATTCATACTGTAGATAATTTGAGGAGACCCATGCATTAGATAATGCATTTAGGATCTGTGTCTGTCCATTAGTAGTACAGGGAGCAGTGTGGGGTAAATTTCCTGTTTCCCATCCATAGATCCAAGTTGTGCTTGAATATGAACAGAGATGAATGTTGTTTTATGTGGATGGGGAGTCTGTTCCAGAACAGTAGTATCATGTGTGAGATATATTTGTCCCTCCAAACTGTTCTGTTGATGATGCAGAAGAGGTTTAGATCCCTAGACTGAGTATTTCTGATGCCATTTGACTTGTTGATATGCAGTAAATCCATCAGTATTAGATTGGTAGATGCCTTATATGCCAGACACAGGTCACCTCTTAGCAGTCTGCAGAATACAGAGTATAGTGACAAGGCTTTGAGTTGTTCCATGTAGGACATGTTGTTAGGCCTTGCATCCTTTTAGTAAGGTATCTCTGTGCACATTCCGGTTGTTGCATCTGTCTGGACAGATACATGTCGAAGGGATCATTATAGTCAATGATGGACCTAATGAGGGCTGAGTAAAGGGGGACAGTGACATCCCTTGATCTAGATACAATCTTTTTGTTTATAAGTTGTGCATTGTAGAAGGACTGTCTTACAACAATGGACACATGTTGGTCAAAAGTCAGGTCACTGTCCACATAAGTTCTCAAATCCCAAACAAGTATGTCATCTCTTAGTAGTGTATTGTTAATGTGGTAGTTACCGAAAGATGACTTCCTAAAGGATATAATAATGCATTTTTTGGCATTTGGTTTTAGTCCATTTTTTTGCACCAGTTATTTATTTGGGGCAAACCTTCCTGCAAGATAGATAAGTCATTTGGGTATTCAATGACTACTCCTAGCTTGCAGATATCTGCAAGCTTATTCAGTCAGATCCCTTCGGTATTGGCTTTTGCCTCAGAACATTAGATACCAGAGAGGTCCCAGTACAGAACCCTGGGGAACTCCACTGGAGACTGGTTTCTTTGTGAAGGTAACTTCTCCTATTTTGATTACCTGCATCCTATCTGTGAGCCAGTTGATAATCCATCTGGTGACATTGGGGCTTGTTATCAGTTTATTTAGCTTTTTTACTATGCAACAGTGGGGAATTGTGTCAAAAGGTGTGATATAAATTACATCTTTTTGAACTGCATTTTTTTGCTTGTGTTGTGCACCTGCAATATGTCTGAAAAGGGTCCATTTTGGATCAGCATACTACCTAGGTTAACAACATGAAATAAATGAACATAAACAAGCAAATAATTATTTAACGAAAAGGAAGTATTGTCACTTTGTTGCTTTTGTAATGAACCCAATGAGGAATGTGTTTAATTGAGTCTGACAGTCAGTATTACTTCTATTCACAAGATACTTGAGCTAAAACTTACTTTTGAGTTTGACATGAAGTACATGTACCTGTGCTAGAAGCAGTAAAGATAGACACTAGTAGCTGGCACAGTGGCACAGAGGTTAGCATGATTGCCTCACAACACTTGGTTCTGGGTCCATCTGTTTTTTTGGTTGGGCTACCTTCTACATGGACTCTGTATGTCCTCTTTGTATCCATATGTTTTCACTGGATGCTCCAGTTTTCTTTCACATCTCAAAGAAATGTTGATGAATGGGTGATAATCCTCCAGACTGCTTGTTGGTGTATGTGCTGTGTGTGACTGAATCTACATGGAAGTGAATGCTGCAGTACACTGAAACCTTTTCCAGGATTAGTTTCTCTACCCAACACCCACTGACTACCTGGATAGGCTCTATGTCCACCATGATCCCCTGAGATGGATTAACCAGGTAACTGCAGACTGAATGAATAAAAGCATTAGTTATACTGTATGTCAGTGCTTGTTTTCATGAGACATATATAATTTCCACTGACTCCTTATCTTATGCAGAGTCACACAATTCAAGTAGTGGTGCAGGGCCTCAAGTCTAGACTACTGGACATAGCATAATTATTGCTCATTACCCTGTCATCTAAGCTTTACTACCACCCTTACTTGTTCATAACATATAAATTCATAATTCAGTTTAGATTAGAAACACAGGAGAACTTAAGATACTGATCCCATAGAGAGGATTATGATCAGGTCTCCAATCATAACCAGTTTAATATGTGTTTGAGACATGGTTGCCATAAAATTCACTGCCTGAGAGACGCTCAAGAGGCAAATCTTGGCATCCATGTCAAGAACACATAATAATCTGTTTTGATCTGAAACCTGATCATAATGCTTTGTAGTGTATGAAGATTTGCCTATTCCATGTACTACTAGTCTCTGAAAACAAACTAAAAAAGAAACACAATGGGCTAGATTCAATAAAGCCTACACTGTGCTCTAAGACTGTGTGCATGCCACATCACTACGCTCACATGGTAGCACTCTGTTTTGTATTCAGTAAGCAACTCTACACACTGTATAGAGCCACACAAACATGTAAAATATCATGACATGCTAATTACAGCATAAGCAGCTGAATTGTATGTTAATCAACCAATCCAAGATGGAGGAGCTATTCAACAAGCTATAAAGCAATCATGTAGACTCACTGTAGGTTTTCCCTGCGAATTCCAAAACCTATTGGAATACAGCTACAGAAACTATTCTACAAAGAACCAATGTTAGAGGCTGCTGTTGCTCTTATAAATGTGTATATGCAATTGGCCCAAGTCTTTGCTGCTGTGCTGTTGCTAATAGACCTCTGCCAAGAAGGTGAATGGAGTTTAGACTCCATTTAACTTTTCATGGTCTGCATGAGGTTGAAATTGTAGGATGCTACAAGGTAGATAGAGACACACTACAGGAACTCTGTAACTTCTGTCATCCTCAACTAAAAGCAAGGGCAAACTCAGGGGAACAAACACCTGTGGAGACTAAGGTATGTGTAGCACTTAGAATATTAGCTACAGGAACCTTCCAGAGACCAACAGGAGATATGCTGGGGGTGTTACAGACATCAGCATCCAGGATCCTACATCAATTCCTGAATGCTATGTTACAACATGCCAGTGACTATATACATTTTCCCCATACCCCTGAGGACACAGCTACAACTGTGCCAGTATTCTACCCTGTAGCACACTACCCTGAAGTCTTGGGTGCCATAGACTGGACAGACATTGAAATTAAAACACCACCTGGGAACAGGGAAGGGTTTCCATAAACAGAAAGGGCTTCCACTCCATTAACTGCCAGGTCATGTGTAATGCTAAGGGAATCATCCTAAATGTGTATACTGGCAACTCAGGCAGTTACCAAGACTCTCATATCTGGCACAACTCTCGACTCTCAGAAGTTTTCTAGGGGGAATATCCCACAGGATGATTTACTGGGGGATACAGGTTATGCATTCGAGTTGTGGCTGATGACATCCATCAGAAATGCGCACACACACACACACACACACACACACACACACACACACACACACACACACACACACACACACACACACACACACACACACCAAACAATGCTATAGTGAGGTACACGCTCAAACAAAAAACACCATAGATCATGTGTTTGGGCTGCTGAAGTCATGGTTCCGGTGCCTAGATACATGAGGGGGAGCTCTGCAGTACAGTCCCCATACTTGTGCTGAAATTTTCACTGTCTGTGCTATCCTTCACAATATTATCCTGAGAAAACAACTTCAGCAGGATCACCAAGGGGAAGGAGCATACACCCCAACACCACTGGCAAGGTCATCACAGGCAGGTGAGGAGTCAGAGGGGGAACCAGCAGTTGCTGTGGGTATCAGTAGATGTAGACATGCACAATATGCCCTTGCCCTGGCCAAAAGGTAACAGATAGCGCACACACATTCACCACCTAAGGAGATAAAACCTTCATCCTATGCACATACATATAGTAACTTTGATGCCAGTCAATGCTTACAACCTTTACTTTCCCATGTAATAGCTGTGTACTGCTACCATCACACAGAATCAGCAGCGAATTAAAACTCTTCTAACTGCTGGACTATCAAGGTAAGTGTTGAACCTGGAATAGGAAAATAAATGGCTAAGAACACAAATGAATGGCATATCCTTGCATACTGTTACTTGCTAATGTAACTAAGTAGAAGGTGGGTGATTTTTCAGCAATGTCATCAATATGTGACAGCAATGACTTATGTCAATAGATGTGTTCTGTATCAACTAATAGGCCTCATGCATCAAATTCACACATTACAAAAACCTGTAAGAAAGCAGTACAATTTCCAAAAGAGCATTGCAAACACATATATACTAAGTAATAAATCAGCTATGCAGCCTTAGCATCAGACAAAATACTTATTTATCCCTGAATACAAAATATAGAAAACAAGGAGATGGCACAATTATCATCATTTGCACATGGTGTTTTTGAGGGGCAGGAGGCCAAGGCTGACACAAAAGGTGGTGAGTGTGTAAGAAAGGCAGACATACAGAAATTTGGATAAAGTATCAAATAGGCACTAAGACCAAATGAGCTGTAAGGCTCATGACTGACCCATGTAATTGTTATGAGTGTATGTCTGTATGGGCACTCAAGGTGAAACATGTGTGCGAGTGTCTGCAAGAATACAGCCTAGCTCCGTGCTAACTCTATGTCCTGGTATGTCAGACAGGTGTGAGCTGTGCATGGTAGAAGTAACAGTTCATCTTTGTCACCCCTTACTGCAAGAACTGGCTCCACTAGAAGTTGCACTGGCATGTCTATGCCCATGGTCAGATGTACTGCTGCTACCTGAACATGACTGATGTCTGCTGCATGAGCCCTCATCATGAGTACACCTAGAACCATGATTCCATGGTCTACCACATCTGGGTGTGGACACCTCAATCACTAACAGAGCAGTGGAAGTAGTGCCACTACGGGTGCATGATTGGGTATGGCCACATTGGCTAACATCAGTTGATGCTGCTGCTGACCTATGTCCATGTGAATGCCATCACCCTCCCAGCAGATGTTCCATCACAAAGACTGCCCATTCCATCGTGTCATTCATTTGACCCATTGAATCGGCCACATGGTGGAGGCAGTCACGTATGTCAGCCTATGCCACATCTACAACCTTAAGCCTGTCCCCAGAGAGGCCCTTTTGGAAGATGCCTGCGCCTCCATGATGGCCTAAACATACGTTGTGTGGCACATAAGGAGACACCAGGATCAGGTGGAAAGTGGACACCAGGTTTTCTTCAATGACATTTTTGATACTGTGGTAATCCAAAGTGTATGTCAGGATGCAGCTATTTTTGCATTTTTTATTCTCTGTGGAATTTCTTAACATTCTCCTAAAATGTTATTGAAGAAAACTGGGCCATTGTCACAGGAAACCCTTTTCTGATTAACATCTTAGGTGAAGACCCATCCTTTGTTTACAAGAAAGCCAGGAACATTAGAAGTTTTGTTGAATTTAAACCTAGACCATATGAGAAAAACACTAAAAATGTGAAGCTAATTGTACATTTTGTAGATTTATACAGCAAGGTGATAGTTTTTATTGCCCTTATTTAGAGAAAATCATTAAGACCAGTGCAGGGGGTGACTGTAACACTGCAAAAGTAATTTGCAGGGCACAGTGCAATGCATGTGATGCATTTTATGTGGACAAGACTATAAATAAACCTAAGCATAGGATTTCATGTCATCTGTCACCTTTCTCTTCATAAAAGACACACAGGTTTTTAAGGTCCAGATCCTGAATCGTATAAACATGGGTGATCTTGAAGGAGACATCCCGAATATTCTGGAGAAATGTGAACTCATGTGGCAATTAAAGCTGAACTCTTTTAGGAAGCCTGGATTAAACTACTACTGTTCAATTAGAAGTGTACTGGAACTTAGAAAATTGCCACATTGTTTACATGACTAATTTTATTTTATTTTATTTTATTGTACTCTTCCAGTTGATGATAAATACCATGTTAAATCAGTTTTTGTTTCCATCATCATACCTTTTTTTTCTTTTCCTTATTCTTTTTTTCCATTTTATTCAAAATGATGTGTAATAATAATACTAACTAATTATGCAATAATATTTTTATAGATAGTTTTTAGGGTTCTTGCACACAGACATGAAGAAGTCTAGAAGGATGAAAGTGATCTTTGTTAACAATAGGTTATGAAAATAGAATATGCTTTTTACAATGGATTGTTTACATGCAAAGTGTATATGTATATATTTATATATTTTTTTTGATTACCAAATGGTCTAAAGATTCTATATTTCCAGCCATGTAGTATATTGTCTTGGATAAAATCACAGATTTAATAATCTACTTAATAATCTGGTTGAATTAGAGGTACCACAACATTATTAATTTTACTTAAAGTACATAAGAATTATATTATTATGACAGCTACTAAGTAGGGCAGGACCAGCTCAAATGTCACACTGATGGGGGAAGGGATGTGAATTTAACATGTATACCAATAACACTTTGTTTTACAGCACAATAAACCATTCCCTTGCCCGATAAAAAGTATATATATATATATATATATATATATATATATATATATATATATATATATATATATATATATATACACACTTAATAATGGATTTTTGACTGGAAACAGACTGCCTACCCTGCATGGATTATTTTCAAATACTTAATAATTTTATAACTTATTTCAAATTATATATTTTTTATTTTTTTAACTTAGGACAAGTTTAAGTTTGCTTCTTCTACTACCATTATCTGATTTGATTAGTATACAGTGATTAACTAGATATATATGGACTGAAAATCTTCCACACAAAGAAGTTTCTTAGAAAAATAATGACACATATAAATAACTATGTATAGCAGATGCATTGAGCATTCACAGGATATCATGTATACTAAATGTCTACCTGTGGGTATCAGTACAATTATGGTTCGACTATTAAATATTTATTTTCTGAACTATCATGTCACACAAATACATGGTTAACTGGTCTCACTTCTGCTACATGAATTCCTGACAGCTTTTTGCATCTAGTTTGAGAATCTGCCTTTTAAAGTATATATGCACATTAGAAACACAACAAGAAGGTTGCCATAATGGTCAAGGTGCTTACCTTACAAACAGAAGGTGCAAGGTTTGATTTTCACATGGGTAATTGGCTAGGCTTAAAACAGCCCACAAGAGGAGTTAACCTAATCCTAATTTATGAACCACTGAGCACTTTTATGTGCATTTATAATTAATGAGCATGTCTGGCAAACAGGTTCTCAGTTGCAATGAGCACTCTGCACAGCAAAGACTATAAAAATACACTTGTTGCCCAGTCTTCCCTGTGGCAACTGGTATAAATTAATGCCCACAATACAGGTAAGCCAGGTTTCTAATATAGCATACTCCAAATTTTATTAATGTTTGTCCACTCAGTTTTAAAAACTAAAGGACAATCTAAAGATAATTATAAATAACAATAACTAGTATAGCACTGGAGATCATATGAACTATATGTGAGACTGAGGATATACTGACAATTATGTTTCTGTACTTAAAAGTGTATTTTCTGCCCTGGGATGGAATTCATACTTCAGTGATAGTCAGTTACACATGAATGTATAAACCATGACCTTGTCATGGTTAACCACTCACTCTTTCATGTGTCCATATAATTAATGAGCATGAAAGACAAGCATTTCTTCTGTGACAAGGATAAAAAAAATCTATGTGGAAGAACATGTTTTGTCTATTTTACATAGGTTTGAATCCCACATTGTACTAATTACTTTTATCAGTGTGTAAAGCCACACAAGAAGTGTGTCAGGTCATAAAATTTATACACCCAATACACGTCTGCAAAGTTAACTCAACTAACAGGTACAGCAGCAAACAACCCATAAACTAATGGTAACTGTCACATTACCCTTCCTATTTCATAAACTGTTACTGTTATTACACTCAGTACTGTCCAAAGTACTGACAGCTATGCCTCTCCACTTAGCATGTTTGTACAGGGGAAGGTGAACCAATAGAACTATTAGGATTTTCTCAATATAGCAGAGAACTGCTTTTGCTCTGCACTTAACTATGAGCAAACTGAGAAAGCATTACTAATAGTCGGTAATATCATAAAGTTTATGGTACAACATTTGCAATATGAACTACATAATGAACACCATAGTATCTGTCAGCTATTTCTACCCTAACCCATATGCATACGTACTTTTCAAGACATTAAATGTGAATCTCGTGTGCACAAACACTTTGCCATTGATCAAGCAAACCCGTTGCTCAATGGTGTGCCATAGAAAGAGCTGCTTGGCATGAATTAGTATGTTTACTGCCCAGTTACTCTTCATCCGATTATAATCCATGTAAAAACACAGCCAAAGAGAAGGTACTTGTTACTGACTGAATAAATATTTATTCAGACTCATGTGTGCCATGCACTGATGTACTTGCAAATGGGTATGTCAGTAGTAGTTTCCAAATGTCAATTACACTACAGAAATAAATTGCACACCTGCATTGTTACATCATCTAAACTTTTATACAATACACACGAAGATTGTCTTATACGTGTATTAATGTGGACATCAATTCTTCACAAATATGAACACATAAATACACAGCTGCATCCATGCCAATCATAAAATGTGTGTGTCTTTGTGTGACAATAAGTGTGTAATGTACACATACTGAGAAACAGCTGCATATGTCACAGTTCTATTACATGAATTCATGATGGCTTTTTGCATCTAGTTTGAGAAGCTGTGTTTTAAAGTATATCTGCACATTGGAAACACAACAGAAAATACAAAATACACTCTTTGCATACCATTCCCATAACAGGATATGTTACCCACATCATATGATCATGGCACCACCTATAAAGACCACTATGATAAGGTAAAAACATACTTCAGGGGTGTTGCAGTTATTAATCTTGTGCTTTGTAGATGTGAACAAAATATGTACATGTTGGTTAAATTGCCACAGCAGCCACATTATGTGTGTGTCTCTCTATGTATATGTGTGGGCATAGTCAGATGGACATCAGTCTGTATCCTACTATCATCAATCCAGTCCTATGCAGAACTAATATCGTGATGACAGTCATACATGCCTACCCAGCTTTTTCATACAGGACTCCCAAAAACTTCTCACAAACATCCAGTGATGATGTCATCCACTATAAATTGTCTATCAGCAGTGCAAAAGTCAGACTTGTGCTGTGGCATTTGTGTTAATTACTGAGTTCTCTAGCTGTTGCAACTAGTTAGGTAGGGGTTCTAATCTCACTGCAATCAACTGGTGTATATAGCTGGAAGAGTGTAAGTTTGCATCCTACTGTCAGCAGTCCATTCCCATGGAGAGAGATGGTCGTACATGCCTACATAGAATCACAGGATGTTAGTAAGCTAATGGCTCTAGGGCCCTTACAAGCCTAGCCAAGTTCTACCCTTATTTCCACAATCAGCACCTATTGCCCCTCTGCAACAGGGACACAGGTGAAACCCTACTGGTGAATTTATAGTTACCCATCCAATCATCCAGATTGCATTTGGAGATGGTCAGTGAGGTGCTCTGTTTGACATAAAGTGGGAGTCTGTTACAAAGTTGTGGAAACCTCTGGGAGACAAATCTGTCCCTCAAGCAGGTTCTATTAATGCCACATACCAGGTTAAGGTCTTTAGCGCGAGTAACCCATGTACCATTTGACTTACAGAGATGCAGCATTTCCAATAAAGCAGGGTCAGAGATTGCCTTGTACACAAGACAGAGATCACCTCTGAGTAGTCTGTATGAAACAGAATAAAATGACAGTGATTTCAGCTGATCCACATTGGACGGATGCTAAACACCTAGAACTTTTCTTATAAGGAACCTTTGTGGTCTCTCCAATTGCTGCAGGTGCTTGGAATGGTACATACCAAAAGGGGCGCTGTACTTAATTATTAGCCTGATGTGGAAAGAGTACAGGGAGGTTATAACTTCTTTTTTTTTCTGGAGACAATGCTCTTACTTACGAGATGAACAATATAGAATGCCCTTCTTACCACCATGGAGACATGGTGGTTAAAGTTAAGGTTGCTGTCAACCTGAGTGCCCAGGTCTCTCACCATTGAGTGCATACTTAAAGCATTGCTATTGATGTGGTAGTTAGCAAGAACACCACCCTTACCAAAAGGGATGATAATATATTTTTTTGCATTGAGTTAAAGGCCATGACTCTGGCACCATTTGTTTGTGTAAGACCCACTTCTAGGATGTTGACATCATTTGGAGATTCTATGACCACTCCCAGTTTGCAGTGATCAGCAAACTCGATTAGCCACAGAACTTTAGATATTGCTACTACTTCAGAGAAATAGATTCCAAACAGTAGTGGTCCCAGGACTGATCCCTGTGGAACACCACTGGTTACAGGTCTGCTAATGAGGTGGATTTCCCCTCTTTTGACTATATGGATTCTATCAGTGAGCCAGTTAGCGAGCCATCTAATAATATAAGGGTTGATACTTAGTTGGGTGAGTTTGTCAATCATGCCTGAGTGGGGGATAGTGTCAAATGCCTTGGCTAAATCTAGGTAGGCTATATGAATAGATTTGTCCTCATCCAATGCCTTGCTGACTGTTTCAAAGAAGTCCACCAGGTATAACAGGCTTGATCTCCCTTTGGCAAATCCAAACTGAGTAGCGGCAAGTGTTTGGAGATTACCTATATCTTTGTTGGTAAGGTCCATGATGATTCATTCCATGATATTGCAGATAAGGCTAGTCAGGCTAATAGATCTATAGTTCCCAGGGTCAGTGGAAGCACCACCCTTGTGCAAGGGAATAACAGTGGCCATTTCCATTCAGCTGGGATGAAGCTGGTGCTTAGAGTATGATTGAAAAGAGTACCCAATGATGTTGCTAATTCTTGTTGGAGTCCATGTAGGATGCAGCCTGGGAAGTTATCAGGTCCCATAGATGCTATGTTCCTAGCCTTATAGAGGTCCTTAATGACCTGCTCTTTAGAGATACAAGGTACAGGATAGGTTTCAGGGATGTCATGGCATACATGTGGTGGGGACAGGGGAGTGAAGTTTTCATAGAACCTGTCAACCAACAGGTTAGCTATGTCCACAGGCTCAGTATATGTGGTATCATTAACTACCAGTTCAGCACAAATCTGGGCCTTTCCTTTTAGGTTACAGATGTAACTAAAGAATACCTTATGGTTGTCTTTAGTTTAGGAAGCTAATTTGGATTCATAGCTTGCTTTGGAGGACTTCACAAAAAGTTGTATTCACTTTTTCTGGCTGATGAGGGAGTGTTTCCAGTTTAGGGTTCACACCCTCTTACCCTTAGATGCAATTTCTTCCTCTTATTGTAAAGTGTGTTAATGGCAGTTGTCCACCAAGCAGGCTTGCTCTTCCTTGAGGAACTTGTTTTGGCCCTATCAGGTATGGCTAAGTCAATGCAGTAATACAAGTGTTTGCATAAAACATTGGTGTAGAACTTGGCATAGCTGCCAATTCCATCTGAGGGGGGAGGTTTTAATTTGCTTTGGAGATGTTTTTCAGTTTAGTTGCTGCTAAGGTAGTAAGGTGGTGGGGTCAAATGTGATAGTTACTTCAAATGAGACAGATTTGTGGTCAAATCTCACCAGGGAAGACCTCACAGTGTGGGTGATACAGTGGTCCCCCATATTGGTAAGCACCAGATCCAGGATGTTGGCACCCCTTGTGGGGGTGCCAACCAGCTGGTTCGGGGCACTGGAGTTAACAAAGTCGAGTAACCTTTTGGCAATGTATCTTGATAGAGTCAAGTAGATCCAAATAGGCAGAGTGGGTGTCCTGATTCATGGAGGGGGTCCTGTAGCTGGCAATGTCTTGAATAGGTGTCATACTAACAGTTAATTGAACCTGAAGCATCTCCAGGGAATCATGCTGTTTGACCAATCTGGAGGTGCATTTATCTTTAATGAAAATTGATACACTGCCTCCTTTAGTTTTCATGCCTTCAGTTTGTGGTCTGAATGTGTGGAAGGAGGTGTAACCCAGTATGGCTGGGGTGCTCTCCACAGCCTTAAACCAGGTCTCCATGACTGCACAAATGTCTACATCTTCCAAGGTGAGGACTGCTTCCAGGGAGTGCAGTTTTATGTTAAGACTCCCAGCTTCTAGCAGGATAACCTTGAGGTTATTTTTAGATGGAGTTTTGCCATCGGGACTTTTGTCTTTGAGACACTGCCTAAAAAGACACTATGGGGGTGTCAAGTGCTTTACCCAGTAGCCAAAATCCCAGGGTTGACAGATGAAGACCATCCTGACAAAGCATTGCACTCTGTCGATCATGTCATCCGAGGCTGTCAGATACTGGATCCCATTAGAATGACACCAGAAACTAAGCCAATTACTGAAGTCAATCATCTTCTGTTTGTATTGAGACATCATCCTAGGTGAAGGTAAAATGCTGCTTAAGGCTAGGGACATACCTGCCTGAGACACACAGTCTGAGAACTCAGTCATATCTCTCTTCACATAGTCCAGAGAGGTACATCTCAAGTTATTCACACCAACATGGACTATGACGGAGTCATAACAGTTCCTGTTATTGTTGAGAAACTTGAATGCATGTGTGATATGGCATATCCTGGCACCTGACAGACAGCTGACAGTGACCTTTTCTCTATTCAGTCTGGTGAGAGGGACATCTGTGTGTCTCATGATGGAATCACCTATGACTAATATGTTTGGTTTTGTGGTTTGCCTTAAGTGCTCGATGGGTGAGATGCTCGTACATGAGCTATTATGTGTATTGTGTACCGCAGAGGAAGTATTATGTGTAGCGTTCTTGTGTTTGTGTTTGGGAGGTCTCTGGTGTTTAGGTATGTTTCTGGGAAGAACCTCCACATATGTAGGTATGTGTGATGTGGGTTTGGGTGGAGTAGGTGGTGAGGTGTGCATGCTGACAACCTGCTCATTGTCATATGTACTAACAGGTGTGTGAGGGAGCATGAATTCAAGGTTCTTAATATAGTTGCATCTCTCACATGTTGAGTTTGCTTGGACTAGGAGTTGAGGGTTGTCGATGAACATGAGGCAGTCGCTACACTGCCTTAGGGGATCTATATCACTTCATCAAATACGTGAACATCGAACGCTCACATGAGCAAATATTCACGTATTCGAAGTTTATGAATCTTTTTTGCAGTACAGTGAAGATCGGGATTTTTGCCCTTTCTTGACTGTAGTGCGATCTCAAAGTAGGAATATATATTTATCGGGGGTGTGGTGGGAGGGGTGCAGTCCCCCACAATGCAGTTTTTGAATACGTGAATATTCGCTCATGTGAGCGTTCGATATTCACGTATTCGATAAAGTGATATAGATGGACCTCAGGATGCCCTTGTTGACCAAGCTGGCTGGGGAAACTGTGGGAAATTGTCTGTGCATAGTGTTAGGTAAATGTATATGGTCAGGAAAAGAGGTCACAAGTAGGAATGGCTAGTGGGTAACAGGTGTATTGGAACCTCTGAAACTAGGCTTAGTGTTCCACATGATAGTAGAGCAGGACCCCCAAAAAAACTCTGTAGGGCCACAAGTTAAGTGCTAAGGGAAAATTTAACAAGCAATAAGTCTGCATCTAAACCACCAAAAGTGACCACCGCTATGTGGCAGTGCATGATGGTGCACTACACACAGACAAGTACAAATGCAGGCCTTAAACAAAACAAGAGATAACCCTTTTAACTCAAGCTAGCCAATAAAGATGCTCTCTCTGAGGACTACTCCAATCACCCTCGATAAGATGGGGCCCAGAGAGCACTCTCCTCCCACAAGGGTGCATATGGGCTTCTCCTACAAGGATGGATTGAATTTGATGCTCAGATGTTACAAAACAGACCCAGAAACAGCAAACCTGGAACTGGGCTATGCTACAGCTGAACTAGTACAGTATACAGTAAAATGTGGCAAAAAAATAGTTCAGACAATTCAAGAATGCAAATACAAATTAAACATGCAATATAAGAGCAAAGGCAAGCACTTACTGTTAGTTGGAAGCAACGGATGCCTCAGATCATTCAGTATCTCAGTGAAGAGCTGATTTTAGTGCTCAAGTGATACCAAACAGTCTAGATTCAGCAAGTCTAAATCTAACGTGCTATAAAATGCAGAAATACTAGAAATTCAAAGTGCATAAAATCACAGTCACAATTGCAAAAAACAATTTATATAAAGCAGCAATTCACCAGCAATTCCCATGTTAGGAGGCTGTAGACTACACTCTCCAGCCACAAGAGTCTAGACCACAAACCTTCTTAATGTAAAACTGGTTTTAGAGTCCAGGTGCTTAAGCCAGAACTAAGACACTTCAGAAGACAGACACAATAGGTCTTCAACCAACAATTTTCAGCTAAGAAGGGTGTAGGCAATCCTCTCCTGCCACAAGAGTTTAGACCACAAATCCTCCTAATGTAAATACTGGTTTGGTACCCAAGTGCTTAAACTAAAATAAAGACACTTAGAATAACAGGCGCAATTGGCCTTCACCAGCAATTCCCAGCTGAGAAGGGTGTAGGCCACACTCTCCCACAAGAGTCTAGACTACAACCCTCCCAATGTAAAATAACTGGTTTGCAGTCCAAGTGCTTAAACCAGAACTAAGATACTTTCAGAATAACAGATACAATGAGCTTTCAACCAGCAATTCCCAGTTTAGAAGAGTGTAGGCAATGCTCTCCTGCTCAAGAGTTTAGACCATAAATCCTCCTAATGTAAAATAACTGGTTTGGAACCCAAGTGCTTAAACTAGAATAAAGACACTTAGAATAACAGGCCCAATCACACAGTAAGTCCCAGCTCAGAAGGGCAGAGGCCACCATCTCCTCCCAAAAGAGTGTAGACTGCAAACCTTTTTAATGTAAAATAACTGGCCTGAAGCCCAAGTCCTTAAACCAAAACTGAGAGACTTTGAGAATCAATTACAGTTTAATCAGGCAACTAACAGGCAGTAAAAAATGCAGCAGAATAAATGCAACTGAACACTTTAAGAACAACCAACAAAAGCAAAAATAAAGTAATAAAGTAGGAAGAGACACAAATACAGTAAAAGCAGCTGATTTTTTAGTAGAAAGAGAGGAACAGAAAATAATTCAAGGTTAAGAAAATAAGGGGGTGGGCCTTTCCAAGTGATCTCACTGTACTCAATAGAATGAACTGATGCAATGGGACTGGGAGGAGTGTCCAATATCAAATTTATAACAGAGATGGGCAACTCAAAATCCACCAAGTTTTAAGAACACAACAACAGCTGGTCAGGTGGGTGGGGAAAAAATGGAGACAGGAGCAGAACAGAAAAAAAGAAGTGCATTAATAAGCAGATGGGATTACAAGTGCAACCAGTGCTAAATTCAACCAATAAATAAATGCAGCACAGGAAAATAAAATATCACTGAAACAGAGCAAGAGCAAAAAAATATATACTAATCCAAATGGTCTTAGAAGCACTCCACTTTTGCAGCCAGCCAGCCACAGGTAAACAGCTAGGTACAATATCCATTTCATACAGGCCTCCCCAACATCTTCTCTCAAACATCCAATGTCATCCATTATAAATTGTCCAGTAGCAGTGCAAAAGTTAGATTTGTGCCATGATACTGTGTTCTGTAGATAGATAGATAGGAGTTCTAGTCTCACTGTGGTCAGCTTGTGTATGTGTTAGCATTCATTTAATTACATTCTAGAGATAATTTTAGAACAGAATGTAAGACACTTCTATCATCATCTTCTTACAAACATACACTGACAACACTTATAACATTTAGAACAGCATGTGAGACACTCCTACTACCATTTTCTTCTCACAAACATACACTGCAGTTAGCTTGTGTGTGTTAGTATTCATTTAATTACATTGTAGAGACCATTTTAGAACACCATGTGAGGCACTTATACTACCATAATCTTCTCACAAACATACACTGCTAATGTCTACGGTCTTTTTCTCACAAACATACGCTGATGATGTCATCAGCTATGAAGTGTTGTCTGACACCATAAAAGCCAGACTTGTGCTGCGGTACTTGCATTAAGTACTGCATTACCTAGATTGTTAGATAGGGATTCTAGTCTCACTGTTGTCAATTTGTGAGTGTTTTTGTCAATTTGTGAGTGCTTTTGTTCAGTTAATTCACATTCAAGAGACAGCTTTAGAACAGTATGCAAGACACTCTTGCTGCCATCTTCTCATAAACATACACTGCTGATGTCATCAGGTATAAAGTATTGTCAGACACTATAAAAACTAGACTAGTGCTGTGGTGCTTGTGTTAAGTATTGTGTTCATTCAAAAATCAGTATGATGACAATTTTAGAATGGCATGTGAGTCCACAGCTATGTCAGATACTCCTCCAAACATCATGTAACATACACTGATGCCATCCTGTACAAAGTGCACTGACATTATTCAAGTCAAACTTGAGCTATGGAATTAATATTAAGTACTGTGTTCTCCAGATTCAGTAACTAGATATTTAGGAGATTTAATTTGACAGCAGAAAACTTGAGTATGCATCCATTCAAATAATTGTTTTTAGACAATTTTACACCAAGATGTGAGTCCACATCCATGTCAGACATTTGTCCTAACATGTTCATCTCAGCATACAATGGCTATCGTACTTCATAAAGTGTAACGTGACAGTGTTAAAGTCAGACATATGTGGTGGTGGTGCTACTATTACATTGTATGGAATTCAAGCTTCTATACTTACGTTGGTGTAATGTTCAAAGCACTCCCAGTGTACTGCTGTGTGTGTTGTTGGTGGCACATTACGGTCATTGTATGATCTTTTGAATTGCTTTTCATTTCGATACCACTTAGGAAATCCTTTAACATAGCACTATGTATCCAACATCCCCTTTCTCCCTCTGACCACATGACATCCTTCCTGCAAATGAGTGGAGGATGTCCTAATGTCAAAGATGCATACACACGTCATGAAGCATAGTCCTTCCATGAGCCTCTGCAGGCTATCTCCAGATCACTGAATGTGTGATTGCTAATTCTGTCATGGGGTGGTGCACATGTCACATACTGAGAGAGGCAAGATATAATGCAATCAAAGAAATACGAACATGCACACATAACCTTCCTATCCTCCATCATACAAATATAGTGAGTTTGCTTTAAATGTTATAATAATGTCTAGGATTGTATGTTCTATTGGCCATTAGCATAGTAATGACCTATGAGCCTATGAACATTTCACATGTCGATGTTGCTGTCATCGACAAGTGCTATTGACTTGTGCATGTCTGGTAGACCTACAAGAGTGTATTACAATCTGTAATGTGAGATAATGTATTGATGGCTGCTGCTGCCATTTCATTACATGTTCCTTCTATAATAGCTGTAGTAATATGCCTCCTGAGAGCTGTTAATATGGGATGATACTATATATATATATTGTTGGCTTATTAAAGCATATGTTTTTCTAGTGGAGCAGATCAACATTATATGCAGTTCCATTCAACCATCACATTGACACTTGTAGTATGGTAGAGGTGTGCATGTGTATACCTACCATCATTAAATACTCTGTGACATACATCAATATAATCAAGCCACACTGGATACATCAATATATTGTCATACTGATTGCATGGGCACATAAGTCTTGTTTCATCCACATGTGTTATGCTGTGATATACACAAAAATATCATGTGTTTTGATTCAATTGCAAACTTGTGGAATTCATTGTATGCACGGTTGTGTTGCTTTTCCAAAGGATTACTGAGGTGGTCAGCAGTACCATTGTGTGACTATCAGCATTTGTGTCAGTAAATGTTCTGCATGAGGCACAACCAACTCATTTGTAATGTGTTCTTATATGGCATGAGGCCTCTCAAACACAGCTTTACCATGAAACACATATAGGCATATGTTGTGCAACTGATGTAATTATGTGGCACATTTGTATGAGTGGGTCTATATCAATTTATCAAATTGCTATTCAGCAAATAGCAATTAATCAAACCTCTGTTTAGCAAATGGCATTTCAGCAAATGACAAAATCTTTCCCAGGGTAAGGCACTTCTCCAAAGGCACAGTAGAACAGAAACTGCACAAAATCAAATCCACCCAAGTGGGGGGCGTTGCCCCCCACATCCCCTCTGCTATATATACCAACTCTGAGATCACACTACAGTGGGGAAAAGGGCAAAGGTGTGGTGTTGGTCAAGTGCTTCCTTACCCTGGGAAAGATTTCATCATTTGCTAAAATACTGCTCGATAAACAGAGGTTTGATGAATTGCTATTCACTGAATAGCAATTCGATAAACTGATCTAGACCCATGAACAGTACTGTTGTGTGGCATGTGATGCTTAACTGGGGTTGTAGTTGGAGGCGTTGTCACAAATCATTTATTTAAATAAGTGTGAGATGTTAAGGGGAATATACAACTAAGCACAGAGCTGTTTGTGGATGCCATCAGCCATACTCAACCAAAGAAAATCGACAATCTGCTAGCTGACAGTTTGTCTCACACTTCACCCCCCTGTCACCACTTGCCATTAGCCAAAGTATGCATGCAAACATTACCCACTTTATATTCTCAGGAGAGCAGCTTACCTGTGTACTATCTAAAGCTAAAATCACAGAATCAATGGGCCCTGACAATATCACAGGTTGCATATAGTATTACTTAAAACCTGACCTAGTAGACACAGTTGGATCCCTACTTAAACACAGCCTACAGACAGCCTGTTTTCTTGCAGAAGGCTGTATAGTAACAGTCATCCATCTGAACAGGGGTGAACACTACCTGATGCAGGGACTTATAGACCTATACTCCTGACTCTCCACATCTGTGAGGCAGACCAACAAGTCATCATAGATCTTATCAAAAAGGACACAGGTAGCCTCCCGACTGTGTACCAAACCCATGTTTGATTTGTTTAGGCTACATAATGTCTGTTAAATATGTTTGACATCTTCAAGAAGGTCACCAAGGGCATGCATGAGGAAAAGACTCTCATCCTGTGTAACTTGACCTGGTCAAGACATTTCACACAAATCCACACGCATGTATTACAGAGAAACTGTCTCAAGTGGGCATAAACACAACATCACCAAATGGGTAAACAAATGGATCACATACAGGGCGTCACCTCTAGCTAGAGTCCAGAGACCAGGTCCTTACCTCAGGATTCTGTACTCGGCCATATCATGTTCAGTATTTAAGTCTCAGAAGTCAAGACAAACTTACACATCCTTTGTCTACCCAGCTTTGTAGATGACTACAAATTGTGAACAATCATTGAATCCAAGAATGGTATTGTTATAATGCAGAAAGTATTAACACATACACAAAGGATTGTTGCAAAAGCCATGAAGGCACAGTAGCTGAACAAAAATCATGATAAGTTCCTTTATGAAAGCAAATACACAAGTAAATTACAATATAGACAACACACACCTATGAGCAGACCAAGTGATACTTGACCTGAGTACTCATGTAGACAGTAATCAGAACTTCCACCAACTTGACCACAGTGGTGACAAATCCCTTATATGTAACACAACTCCTGAGTGTAGGCAGGCCATCCACATGAAAGGGCATTATAGCTCATTGTTCTCAGGCCTCATCATGCCTACAATTGAGTACAATCAACATGTACCTCACCACACATCTTCCAGGGATGATTTATTCAAGTGTATCACTTTTGCCTCTGTGAACTCCCACACATCTTATCGGCCATACCTAAGTATTCTTTGTGATGCATAACCATTAGGAGTTGATAGTACAGGACTCCCTTCAAGGTGTTATACAAGATGCATGTGTAATACGTGTTCCTGTGATGCACCCAGTAAATACACAGTTCATTGACAACATTGATGGCATGAGTTACATTTTTGCAAGTGTGGATTGTGGCATATATATGTCATGTAAATCTCTTAACTAGCCAGGATTGCTCATAATGTAAACTACAGGTGCAACACTGTCCCTCTTAATACCTCTTAATAACTCCAAAAAGTGGTAATTTCTGAAGGTGTGCTTGATTACCCTTATATATTACTGAATAATCATTACAGTTGTACATGTGTGTTCATGCAGAACATGTATAATAAATCACAATTACATATTTTATTTCAATGACACAGATTAATGGTGGTATTATTCTGTCCATGATAGTGCATGCTTCTGTCTACTGTTATCCATGAGCCTGTGCTATGTGTCCTCATAGGTTGAGACCTATGCTGAGACTACATTCAAATTCCAACAACTTATTTTGCACACCTTCATAATATGTATATGCCCCCTTTTGCATATACCGTCCTTGATAAATGTCTTCCCCAGTGATCATGCCAGGATGCTTATAACACAAGCAATCATTTCCACTGATATGTGACCTTGTGTGGCAGTCACATAATATGCAATAACTGTGTGATGATATGACTTTATCCACACAGAACGTGTAAACAGCAGTGTGTACTATAGTATGTACATATGTGATTCATGTTCATGCTGCAACTATTTTATCTTTGTGGTGGACGTACACTGACATACCCTTATCTGGTGTATATTACTATGTTTCACTCATCCTCTTCCCCTTTTTTCATTCCTACCATTCATGTATGGCCCTTTTCAGTGCAAACACTTTTGCAGAATAGTATTTTTCTAAAGCAGTATATGTACCCTTAATGATCACCACCAAGCCTTTATTTGTATTGTAATCTGCAATGACTACCCTTTCCTGTAATGTGTTAGAACTATATTCATTGCATTAAATTAAACCCTGGTAGTCACTGTGGCTGTCCGTACAATCCTGCAGAACTAGTTTGCCCCTAGATAAACATGCCTGCAAATCTGCAAATGTTTGTGCAGCTGCACAAAGTTTTCTGGCTGAAAACACTGCTGCTGGTCACAAAACCATACTTGTATCATGTAAGCGTGATACCTGGCATGCATAATCAATTAACTCTGCTGCTCATCATGCTAATACGTAAACATTATGCAGGCTTTGTGCTAAACCTACACAGAATTTAGTGAATCTCCAGACATATCTTCTGCCTGTATAACAGTGGGGAAGGGGTTTACGTCCTTATGTGTTCCTGTGTAAGGCAAGCAGCTTGAGTCAAAGTAATGTCTGTAACATAGCAGACAGTAGGCAGAAGCATATGTAGAAATGAAAACATTTCAAGACCTGCTGCTGCTGTTTTCTGGGCAGTGCTGTCTGCTTTTAGTGCAGACTCAATTATAACAGCATATAGGGGATGCTTAACAATTGTTAATCACCCTTCTAGGTGTTGTTAAGGTCAGATCTCATGCTACAGTAGCACTGAACCTGGTTAAAATCTGTTTTTTAGCATAATCAGGGTGTTCCATGCACTACATAGTTACAGAATCCAATAAAGAAAGAAAGAAATAAAGGACAGTTGCTCCTTGCAGGCATGCTTTACACTTTCTATAACTGAGACAAACTGACAGATTTGAACAGGGCCTGTTAAAATAACAGTTATGCAGTGCTGGTGCAAAACACAGAATGCTGTCAATCCTTTATTATAGATTATAGGTCTTATAAAAAATAAGCTTTAACTTACATTCTGTCAATAATTCCATTGTATAACCTTACACAGGGCTGAGAACTACAAGGTCACCATTGTTAGTAAATACATACACTGTTGCTCAAAACCATGTCCCACAGGGAATGCACCACTTACCTCAATCACCTTAACACCCTCATGATCCCTATGTTCCCCTCTTTTTGTGGATCAAGATAAGTATACATGTCTTCTCTATCCTATCTCATATCTATGTATTAAATACAGGCTAATGCTTTCTGTGTTGTTACAGTACCTATCCTCCTGTATATATGTTCTTCTTTTTTTCTTACTATGATTATCTCCAGGGATTGCATTACCTCTAAGCAGCACTGTTGTACATATTGTATATAGTTTTTAATTTTATGATCTCTTCTGTATTAATGTGCATTTCTAAACTGCAATTGTTTTGTGAAATGTCTATAAAGCAAAATGAATAAAATTTCTATTTGAAAAAAAGTATTTGTGCAATGATAGTTTGAATTTTTGAGTTAAGTAAACAATTGAAATAATAATTGTAAATTTTTCATATATGTACAGGAAAAGAGTAGATTGTGCAATATTTCAGGTATAAATTAAAAAGAGCTGTACCAAGCCTTTCAGACGATGGAAATTAGCAACATATGGAAACCAAATCAGAGTACTCATCACTAAAACTGATGCAGACACAACTCATCAAATGAAAACCAACAGTTGTTAATACCTGACATATAAATAACTGTCTCTGTGTTTATATTAATGCCTTGTCAAGTTTATCATTACAGCATAAGTTAAATGAATCAATTTTCAAATCAACATGTTGCTTGAAATAAGGTACAGAGGTTAGTGAGTTCAGCCCCTTCTTTTGCTGAGAAAGAAGTCACAACGGTGCATACTTTAGACTCTAGACACACATACTGAGATCTCATTAAGCATGATGATTCATACACAACAGTGGGGAGCCATTATCATAGAGATGCAAAGTCTAGAGTGACAGCAAAATACATGCATTGCTCGTAGAAGGAACAGTAGGGAACAAACCATCAATTCTTGACCCAAATGCAGCCTCTGAAAGAAAGCATCTGAATTAAGTCATGACTGGGCTACCATAACAGTCTGAAAAACATTCTTTTTTTAAATACTAAACCAATACTAGATTTTGATAATTATGTTTTAAAATGGAGGGTCTCTCTCTCTCTCTCACAGATGTTACAGAGTATTTTAAAAGTCATTTATTTGATATCACTGAAACAGGGAATACTTAAACTTGATGTGGAATCAGCACTGTAGTCACATATTTTACAAAAGTACATGAGCTTCATAAATTAATCAGTTAATGATATTTAAAAAATTAAACTTTTTTTATTGTTTTCAGTGGAGGGGTTTCACAGAATTTCCTACCACAATAGTCACTGCAACTAAATATCTCTCAGCTCAGTTTATCATTTGATTCTTTTGTGTACTTTGTCACATCTATTTGCTTTAAAAAAATTATATAGAGTCAAGATAGCTAGATAAATGAGATGCACGCACTGTAGTTGCTTGTAATTCAAGGCTTTCCAGAAGACAGACATTACCCAGTGTCACATGACTCACTCACTTTTATGCTGAGGCTCTTAAAGGCATATCACACTAATCACATAGTCGCTATATGACATCCCCTTTTACTGAAGATGCTTTGTATAATCCATATGCAACACATTTTCTCCAATTAAGTACATAGTTTAGCAATCGATTCTATGCTATAACTTTCTACATTCTATCATGTGACACTACAGTCAACAATATCATTGCCAATTTTTTTTTCACTAAATCAATACACCCAGACTATAGAGGGTTATGATTGGGTCTCTGATTGTAGGATCATAGGATCATAGGAAGTTGCTATGCTATTGGCCCTGAGGCCCTTACAAGCCTAGCCAAGAATTTACCCCATGCTCCGACAAGTCAGCACCTGATGCCCCTGTCCAGCAGGATCAAGGTGGAATCCCAGGGGTGAATTTTCTGTTCCCCATCCAGTTATCCAGGTTGTGCTTAAAAGGGATTAATGAGGTACTCTGCTTGACATGGAGAGGGAGTCTATTCCACAGATGGGGAAGTCTATGGGACACAAACCTGTCCCACCAACAAGTTCTATTGATGTCACAGACCAGGTTGAGGTCATGCGTGTGGGTTATTTGAGTGGAGCTTGACTTGTGGATATGAAGCAGTCCCATCAAGGTGGGGTCTGAGATTGCTTTGTATGCCAGACAGAGGTCACCTCTGAGTAGTCTGTATGAGACTAAGTAGAGGGACAGGGCTTTTAGCCTATCTGTGTAGGGTAAATGTTTGAGGCCCTGGATTCTCCTGGTGAGGAACCTCTGTGGTCTCTCCATCTGCTGCATGTGCTTTGTGAGGTACATGCCGAAAGCAGCATTGTACTCAATAATGGGTCTTATAAGGGAAGAATACAGAGATGTTATGACCTCCTTGTCCCTGGATGATATACCCTTACTAATGAGGTGGGCCATGTAGAAAGTTTTCCTTACAATGGAGTCAATATGGTGGTCAAAGTCAGCTTGCTATCAACCTGGGTGCTTAAGTCCCTCACAACTGATTGCATACTTAAGACCTTGTTATTACTGTGATAATTTGTGGAGACATCACTCTCCCCAAAGGGGATGATGATGCATTTTTTGGCATTCAGTTTGAGGCCATGTTTCTGGCACCAGTCATTTGCTTGTGTGAGACCCTCTTGGAGGATATCCACATCACTAAGGGAGTTGATGACAGCACCCAGCTTGCAGTCATCTCCAAACTTAGTCTGCCATAGCCCACTGGTTTTGGCCTGTACCTCAGAAAAGTGTATCCCAAACAACATAGGCCCCAAGACCAATCCCTGGGGTACATACACTGCTAATTACGGGTCTACTGCTTGAGGTGGCTTCCCTTATTTTGACTAGGTGGGTTCTATCAGTGAGCCAGTTTGCTACCCATTTGGTAACATAGGAATTGATATCTAGTTGAGAGAGTTTATCTATTATACTCGAGTGAGGAATAGTATCGAGGCTTTGGCCAGGTCAAGGTAAGTGGTGTGCACTGTCTTTCCCTCATCCATAACTTTGGTGACTGTCTCAAAGAAGACATCCAATTTTAACAGTCATGACCTCCCCCCTTAATGAAACCAAACTGTACAGGATCAAGTGTTTGAAGGTTGCCATTGTCCTTGTTAATGAGGTCAGGAGGTTGTAATCAACTTTGGAGAAGTTTTTTTGTCTGACCGTATCTGGGGGGGGGATGGTGACTTTGAAAGTGACTACTTTGTGGTTGGATCTTACCAGGGAGGATGACACTGTAGGGATGCTGCAATGGTTATTCCTGTTAGTTAATACCAAGTCCAAGATATTATCTCTTATGGGGTGTCAACCAGCTGGACCAAGGCATTTGCAATGATGAAATCAAGGAATCTCTGGGCATTCGTGTTTTGGCATGAGTAGTTCTTCCAATTTATGGTTGGATAGTTAATGTCACCCACGATCAGGGTAAAGGGTTGAATCTTGATATATTTGAAGAGGTCCAGATAGGTGGAGTGGTCATCTTGAGTCAAACTTGGGGGCCTGTAGTTATCTATGATTTGAATAGGGGTCTTGTCAATGGTTAACTGCACTTGGAGTGTCTCTTGTGCATCATACTCCACCTCCTTTTGCTTTGATGCCCACGGTTTGGGGTCTGAATGTATGATAGGATGAGTAACCTGGTGTGGCTGGGGTGCTCTCCGCAGCTATGAATCAGGTTTCTGTGACTGCACAAATGTCAGCATCTTTCAGGGTTAAGAATGCTTGCAATGAGTGCAGTTTCATGTTTAGACTCCTAGTGTTTAGCAGCATGACCTTTAATTTGCGTTTTTATGAAATTTTCATGTTGGTAGTTTTGACCTCATGGCATTGTGCAAAAAAAGGTACTATGGGGGAGGCAAGAGCCTTTGCCAGAAGCCTAAATCTCACAGGAGACAGATGCAGACCATCTCTGGCAAAGCATCATGGTCTGTCAATTATGTCTTCCTAGGCTGTCAGGTACTGGATCCCCTTGGAATGACACCAGAAACTAAGCCAGTTGTTAAAGTCAATCATTTCCTGTTTGTATTGAGGCATCATTCTGGGTGATGGTAAAATGCTGCTTAAGGCTAGGAACATACCCGCCTGGGACACATATTCAGTGAGCTTGATCATGTCGCTCTTCATATAGTCCAGAGAGGTAAATCTCAAGTCATTCACGGCAACATGGACTATGACAGAGTCATAACCGTACCTGCTGTTGAAGGTCACAAACAGTACTAGATTCAGCTCTATGCTAGTGTTTTTTAAGTGTAGCAACAAATAAATTGAACAGAACAGAGAAACAAAAAGGAGACAAAGATCAGAACAGAGGTAAGGACTGAATCCACTAAGCCTTAAAAATAGTGGCAAAGTTTAAACAGATATGCAGCAAATATTGTTTTAGTTAATCAGAAGTGCAGAAAACAGTTGAAAATAAGCAGTTATCTTTTGTAGTCTCAAAGCAGGTTTTTGGAAAACAGCAGTGTGAGGGCAGAAGGCTGTTGTCACTTTATTAAGTGTTCAAGGCAAATAAGCCAAAAAATTCACCATGAGAGCAAAGCTTTTCAGACCAAAAGTCACGTTTGCTTTCATCCACAGCTTGGATCACGTGCACAGTCTCATTCTGGAAATAACTGCAAGCACTATGAGTGCATGTAGTACTCCATGTATTCACCTAGTGCATTTCAGTAGTTACAACAAGCATCTCTGCTTTAGACTATTCTTTTCCCTCTAAAACTTTAACAACTTGCCATATCTTAGCAACATCCTTTTGCTTTTCAAGTTCTGTAATTTTGAAATCGCTCATCAGGATGTTTGAGGATGTTCCTAACACTTACTAATTCTAAACAATCCCTATAGTCAAATATTTTTGGTCCCAAATATGAGGTGTGACTTTGTCCTCCACCACTGTATTGTTTTACCTTTAATTATCTTCTTAATGTTTTTTTTGTTTGTTGTTATTATTCTATTTCATTTGTAATTTTATTATATCTGTGCTTCAGCAGCAAGCACTTAAATAAATCCAGATTTGCTGTAGCACTTATTGTCATTTCTTACAGACTCCACTGAATTGCTTACTACCCTCATATGCACACACGCACGCGCGCACATACAGACACACACACACACACACACACACACACACACACACACACACACACACACACACTACCCTATAAATGTGATTAATGCTTTAAAGTATGCATTGTCATGTCTGTAGCTGCAATGTTTACATTGGGTGAAGCTTCTAACTGCTTGTTTGTTACCTGTCACCATATTGGTTATCATGTGGTCATGTGTCATTTTATTTTTACTTTTAATGAATTTAGGGTTTGTCTTCATTGCAATCACAGATCTTCTTTTGCTCACTTCCAGATACTCTGCCATATGTTCAAGGTGTATGTAAGATAGTTCACTGAGTTTGCATATATCAGTGGTCTTTTCAATGCTAACTGTGCTCCTGTCAGAAGTCATCCACTTAAATGATAATTTCTGATTCCACATACATTTTTGTCTCTCATAATTGCACTCTGTGTTTAATGATATTAGCAGAAGGATAAATGGACTTGTGGAAAGCAGTTACACAAGGAAGAAGAGGAAATGAAGGCGGAAGAAGGAGATGATCAAAGGGCTGTTGACAAAATGGATGCACCCTAGCAGCCCACACAGCAACAATATGTTCAGCAGCCATATGAGAAACACCTCCTAGACATGAGAGCAATGTGAGAGCAACAGACGGGGACAGATTATCTTTGAGGGATATAGATCATTAAAGAAAACATGGGATGAAGTGGATATTTTGGCAGAGAGGAGTTGAGTGAGTGAAGGCAAAAGGGAGAGAAGGATAAAGGAACAAAGTGGTGAGTCGAAGGCCAGTTAAGTAAAGGAAAGGAGTGGTCCACTGGACAAATGGATGAAGCTGACCCAGTTAAGAAGTCTGCCAAATGAGAAGCCATGCATCATTAGTTAGCATGTACATTTACTGGGGAATGGACATATGTATTGTTGCAGTTTTTCATATGCATGCATTCTTTTTCTGAGTTTCATTTTGCTGAAGTGAGTTGTCAGTGTGATGAGGGTGTTGGCATGAAGGAGTAGACTGTAATGAGTAAATTGGCAGTGACATAAAAGAGAAGGAAAAGGTAAAGTGAAGGGAGGATGTAACAGGGAGGAAGTTATGAAGACTGAAAATGGTTGGCTAATAACTCTGCAAACAACAGTAATGGGACATTGGGGAGTGAGTCATTGGCAGTAAATGAGTTTATTAAGAATGTACTAAACTTATTTGGCTGTGTGTGTGTGTGTGTGTGTGTGTGTGTGTGTGTGTGTGTGTGTGTGTGTGTGTGTGTGTGTGTGTGTGTGTGTGTGTGTGTGTGTGTGTGTGTGTGTGTGTGTGTGTGTGTGTGGTGGGACACAATGTATTAAACAAAGACTGCATGAATAAATTAAGTGGAGAAAGGGGCTGACATTTAACAATCCAAAAAGAGAACGATGGATGTGTGGCTAACAAAAGCATTCACTGGGATCTATGGATATTATGGGGAAAAGAACAGGACACAAAAGAAATTAAACTTAAATGAAATAAAGTGTCAATGAGCTCTGCGATGATTGCAAAACAAAGATGCAAAAGATTACTGGCTTAGAAATTTCTGTACTGTTGTAACTTCTAAATAAGGGGAAGTTATTATGATATCTAGTTATGTGAAAAACTGAGCAATTTATTTTAGGTGTGTAGAGATTATGGTGCTTGTTTGTACAGGACAGGAAAAAATGAAAAATGTATTACCTTAAACTGATTTCTAAGAAGAAATGTTAAACGCATTTTCCTGTTTTTAACTGTTTTCAAAATGCTGGTGTGTTTTGTGTGAGGAAAGTGGGTATACTTTCTGTAATTAATAGAATGTCTTTATTCAAAGCTTAATATAGGTACATTTGCCAGTGAGAAAGAGGGATGGGGGTGTTGTGGATGGGCAATAACAATGTAGTTGTGTTAAGAAGTATAGAATGAATATTTAAACCTGCAGAGTATACAAGAAATTAATGTTAAAATGTTTAGGATATTAGGAGATAGTGTAGGGTGTAAAGGATGTCACTGAAGGAAGGAAGGAAGACAGGTTTCTAAACTATCAACAGTATAAGGGAATAGTCAAGAAAGGACAGAAATGAACAAGATGAGAATAGTTAAGTGTTCTGGGGTAGAGAGGTAACTGTAGCCAGCTAGCAGGAGCTGTAACAGAACAGGATGTCTTATTAGATGGCCAGCACAGGCTAGCATGCTTCTCAGCTGATGGGGCATAGGTGGTAGTTATCCAAAAGCCCAAAGGTCCATTGGACTTAGCATTAGAGGAATAGTGGGAAGATGCAGCAGGAAGGGGGGTTAAGGTGTCTAAAGTTGCCATCAAATGTGAGGGGGTAGGTCATCCCATTACAAAGGAGAGAATCTTGAGTAAATTTATAAAGGAGATTATGGAAGTGGCTTTTTATAAGAAATGAAGCTGAGAAGAGTGGAAAAGGAGAGAATGGAAAAGAAGGAATATGTATGGTTAGGAAAAAGTGGGTTCAAAGGAGGAAGGAAGAGAGGGATGATTATACATAATGGGAGAAGATAGGGAGGGAAGGTGGGTAGTAGGAAGAGGGAGAACAAGAAGATCGAGGTATGATGACAGTTATGTGTTATATGGGCCAAATGAAGACATGAGGGAGGTGGTAGAAGAGTGTGCTGGCTCTATAGACAGGGTTTGTGCTAACTTCGTAGACAGAGATAGGGAGAAGGGAGACTGAATTATTACGTGGAAGAGATTTCAATGTAATGCTGGAGACCAGTAATGAAAGGCTGTTTACTAAGTGTTCATTCAATGGAGGATATAATGAGGCCCTGAAAGAAGGAATGGTAAAACTGATTTTGATAGATGTAGGAAAGGATGTCTTGGAAGGAGAGACGTCTAATATGTTGTTGGCTGGATAGAATTTTAATGGACAGTAAGATGACGGAGGGAGTAAAGGACATGAGAATAACAGACAAGTTGGAGGATTCCAGGACACTGGTGGAATATAAGGCCGGTGCAGTGGTCATAAGGTATTGTGAATCAAGTGGTGCAGATAAATGAGGAAAAAGATGGAAGAGTGGGTAACTAGAAATAGGATGGAATAAATGTTCCACGGAGAAGAATAATGATGCAAAGGAAAGATTGAAGAGGGGAAGAAGGTTTTGAAAATAGAGAAAAAAAAGTTATGTAAGACACAAGACAAAACAAGGTAGATGGGATTTAAAAAGAAGCTTAAAGAGATGGCAAAAAGTTAAGTAAGATGCAAGACAGAGTGAAGGGAATGCAGGAGAGGACCAGCAGTGATACTGACAGTCTAAGTATTCAGTTAAAGGAACTGAAGAGGTCAGACAGTAGGACAGAGATGGTCACTGTAGGTGGGTGACAAGCTTGTTGTGGATAAGATAGGTAGATGTTAATTATGTTGGCAATTGAAAGATCAAAAAAAGAAGGCACGGTTAAAGGAAATTAGAAGAAAATGGGGAGCTGGTTCATAAGATAAAGGAGATTAGAGTCTACTTTTGAAGATTTAATCAGAAACTGTATGCAGGATGTGTACACATAGGACATGAATGTAGTGAAAGGAATGGGATTGTGTTAAAACAGGGAAAGTGTGAAGTAGTAAATGCAGTTATGGGGTGGGTGAGATAGGGAAAGCTATTAGATTTATTTGAGCAGGTGGACCAAATGGCTTTCCCATATATTTCAATAAAAATTGGATTTATAGGTCAAGGACATTTTGGCAGAGGTTTTTATTCAGAGATTTCACAGGAAAGAGATGTCTGAGTCAATGTAAGTGAGCTGAAGTGGAGGCTGAGGGAAAGGAGGAGTATTATTAATGAATATTCAAAAAGCATTTATCAGTATAAATTGGGAACATTTAATTACGATACTTAAACGGGTGATGGGAAAAGGTAAGTGGCTTAGTGGGGGTTATATATATATATATATATATATATATATATATATATATATATATATATTTTTTTTTTTTTTTTCCTTGTAGTTTTTACGAATTGGTTTGTCTGTGTTACCTTTTTACTCTTTGGTTTGAGTGTTAGCTGGGATATTTTGCAGGAACCTTATTGATTATGAATATCAGCTGGGTTAAAGACACAGTGTTTCTAAGGTATACACAAACAATCCACTTATGCTTTGCTGACAAGATCATAAGAAGGCTGAAACATGGTTGTCCACAGCTAGTAGGATTTGACTTTGTTGGCCTGAATAACATACCATGTGTGGTCTAAACTGTAGCAACTGCTTGCTACATTGTAGTAGGCAGTTTGTTATTTTAACTAAAACCTGAGTGCTGTAGCACTCCATGCAGGCAGAGTATAAACTGTATCAACTGCCTGCTTAATTTGTAGCAGGCATTTTGCTACAGTTTAAAAAGTATTTTTTAACTGAAACATGAGCACCATAGCATTCTGTGCAGGCAGGTTATAAAATGTAGCAAGTGTTTGCTACATCTGTAGCAAGCAGTTTCCTACAGTTTACAAAGGAGAATTTTTTTGTTTGCTTGTTAATTAAAGCAGAAGCTCTGTAGCACACTGTGCAGGCAGGGTAGAAACTGTAGTAAGTGTTTGCTACATCTGTAGCAAGCAGTTTCCTACAGTTTAAAAAGGAGATTTTTTTTTGTTTGCTTGTTAATTAAAGCAGAAGCTCTGTAGCACACTGTGCAGGCAGGGTAGAAACTGTAGTAAGTGTTTGCTACATTTGTAGAAAACAATTTTCTAGCTTTTTTAATTTCTCCAAGTATTTTGGGTTTTTAATACCATGATGGGAATGGACCCCATTCCTAAGTCAAAGTATGATTAAAGTTCATGAAATTAGTATTGTTTCAATCTTAGCTGTCAGTCAGAAGTCTACAGTTTAAAATAAATTATGTTGAGGGAGAGTTGGGGGCAGGACAAAGAAATGGAACCTGAATGCAGGGGCAGGAGGGAGGGGTGTGTGTATCATGCCTGGTTACTGTGCCAGTAGAAGGAGCGCCCATTTTTTTTTTTTTGCTCTTTACTTGAAGAATGGAGAGGGTGGGGTGTTGGTTTACAGTACCGGCCCGGGGAGCTGAATCAACCAGCTATGCTCCTGCTTCATCTAACACTTTTGTCATTCTTTCAAAGAAGGCAACTAGGTTAAGTAGGCAGGGTCTGTTTTCAGAAAACCACACTGGTTTGGGTTGAGCGATTGTAGTCTGCTATCTTTATTTATGAGTTCTATTATGATACATTCCATCACTTTACATATTAAGCCTATGAGGTTCATTAGTGTACAGATCTCAAGGCCTGTAGTTGGGCTGCCTTTGTACAAGGGGACCACCACAGCTGCTCTCCAGACTTTAGGAACATAACGACTTGGCATGTTGAGGTTAAATAGGTTAAAAGGAAGTCAGTGAGGCAGTGATTCATACTAGCAAGAAAAAGCCTGGTATATTACTTGAGCCTATGGAATTTGTATTCTTTGTTTTGGAGAGGGCACCATATACTTGTTCTGTGGTGGTAATGGAAGGATGCTGATTGGATGGCGCAGGAGAATAATCATGCAGTGGACAAAGGGAAGTAGTCTGAATTGAAATTGTCCACAAGTATGTTCACAATAACCTGAAGGTCAGAGTGGGGAATACTATCTGATCAGCTCAACACAGTGCTAATGAGATTGATGACATAACTGAAAAATGCTTTGTGCTTGTCTTTGGAGGTGGTTGTAATATTCAGCTAATGCATTTAAATTTGATCTTTTGCCTTAGTTTTTAGGTTAGAGTGTGAGATCTGAGCTTATTTTTCTAAGGCTTTGAGTTTTTTTCTTGTACAGTTTATAAATACTGGGATTCTACCAAAGAGGTTTATTCCTGAGCTTGGCACTGTATTTGTGTTAAACAGAATTAGAGGCTTCAATGCATAAGTTGAAGTGGAAGTGAAAATTAGTTATAAATGGGGTCTCACATGCTGTCAATATTTTAAATTTCATAAAAATCAGAATCTAGCTCTAAAATGTTTGCTTTGGAGAAGTCTCTGAAGATAGTGGGATTGAAGGCTAAGTTTGTTGAGATTTTATGGAATATATTATGGCATGGTGGTCAGATCTGACCAGTGAAAGGATAACTACAGGTGTGGTGCATAATGATGTCATACCTATAAGAACCAGATCTAGAAGTTTTAATCCCCTTCCTATAGTACTAGCACTGCCCTTCTAACCCATATAGATACAGTCAATAAAGCTAGACATAATGGTAAACTAGTCTCTTCCTTATTTCTAGACTTGTCTAAACCCTTCAACACAGTTTGTTACAGCAAACTTCTACTTCAAACGTCCTCTCTAGGTCTCTCTAAGACCTTCCTTCTGTGGTTCAAAAGCTACTTGTCCAATAGGTATCAGTCAGTAAAATGTCACTCTTTTCTCTCTGTCCTTACCTTCCAGTCACCATCGGTGTACCACAAGGCTTTATCCTTGGTCCCATCCTCTTTAACATTTTCACCAACACCTTCTATATGTCCACACAATAGGCCACCCTAATACAATACACAGATGATTCCACTCTCATTTGTGCATCTAACAGCATGGTACACCTGCAAAAAATTATTCAGGAAGCTTTCACAGCCACTGAAATATGGCTTTGTAACTCACAACTCATGCTTAACCCAAAAAAGACCAAACTACTATTTTTCCCCAAATCCCTCTCTCCTGAAAAAAATAACATTTAAAGTCCTCTTCCTTGATAATACAACCACTGAAGTCACTTCTCATAGCAAACTATCAGGGATGGTAGTGAATCTTACATTTGACATGCATATACAAAATAGCATCAGAAAAACTCATCAAAAACTACGGATGCTTTGCAGAGCCAAAGTCTTTCTCACTGATGCAGCTAAAACTACACCTGCCACTACTAATCTCCTCCCCACTCTTATTCGTGGCACTCCCATCATTACTAACCTCCAGGCTTCACAAAAATGAAAACTTGAAAATACTATAACAAAGTTGCTAAATTTGCAGCAAATGCTCCTTTCACAAACCACTACTGTATAGCACTAAAAAAACTAAATTGATTAGAACTGTCACATAAACTAACATATAGACAAACTCTTACCACCTATAAAATTATCCAGCATCCAACTGCCTGCCCAGCACTAAAAAATATTCTGCACAACTATGTTCCCAGTCAGTCATTGTGATCCAGTGACCAAAAACTCCTGTCTGTCTACAAACTTAGCAAATCTGCTGGGCATTGTCATACTTGTACAAGGTTGTCAAGGACTGGAAATCCTTACCTGTATCCAACAGCTCTATACCCTCCCTCCCATCTTTCAAAATCACTCTGAAAGACTTCCTAGCTAAAATCTGTCTCTGTTCTTGCTCAAAATCAGGGTAAACTGTATCCCTAAATGTAAACAAGTACCTGTTCATTCCTTATCCCCTCCTTACTCTCCCTTTTTTACTTACTTCCTTATTGCTATCTAATTCTCTTCCCTGACTTTCTCTCTAAATACACCATAAGCCTGTTTTCCCTCACTTCACATTACAGTTCCTCTTTGTATTAGACTAACTTACCTTTTATTTCTCTACAAACTGTCTACAATTTCTCTAAATATTAAATGATTGTCATATACCTTGTATCGATTCTTAACCATGTTTTTATCTTATGTCTAATTTGTTATAATTATTTAGTCTGCAGATGTTTTTGTTTTCTTTTTGAAAATTATAAAATTATTGTTCTTAAAATGTTTTGTAATAATTTGGAGCTTTTCTCCCCGGGCATCCATTGAAATTGGGCTTTTACCCAGTCGGACTTTCCCAGTAATCAATGTCAATAAATAAATAAATACATTTAATAAATAAATAAATATAGTCAATAACTGTTTTAGACAGTAGGTGCTGATGACATCTAAAAACCATTGCACATATTTATTTGTTGTACACATTGGTCAGTTTGTAGAGATAGTTTTTGTATCCATAATGACTATTCAGTTAAATGGACGGGACCTCTAATTTGTTAATGTAGTCTTCATGGGTTGTCAGGGGCGGCCACGGTGGTGCAGTGGTTGGCATTGCTGCCTCACAGCAAGAGGTTCTCCGGTTCGATCCTCGGCTGGGGTGCCTTCTGTGCGGAGTCTGCATGTCCTCCCTGTGGGTTTCCTCCGGTTTCCTCCCACATCCCAAAGACATGTTGTAGGTGGATTGGACACTCTAAATTGGCCCTAGGTGTGCGTGTGAGTGTGCCTTCTGTGGAAGGTTGGGCCGGCTGCTCACTCACACGTAAAAAACTCCACTGCCATTCAATGTGCGGACAAGGTGATCCGCTGTGGTGACCCCTAACCGGGAAAAAGCCGAAAGAAGAAGAAGAAGTCTTCATGGGTTGTCTGCATTACAGTAGGCAACCTGTAGGTGACCATGATATGAAAGGTATATTGTACCTGTACTTCCAAAGCCATTTAGAAATGCTACATCTTTATCCCAGTGGAGTACTTGGGAGGTAATGATGCCACCAAATGAGGCAGGGCCATCTTTAATGAAGTGTTTAAAGAAGTGACAGGCAATAAAACCAGGGACCAAAGGAGTGCTGTCTCCACATTGGAACCCTGACTCTGTGACTATGCAGATGTCTGTGCTTTTAATGGTTAGGAAGGCTTTGAGGATGAGCATCTTTTTTTAAGGCTTCTAGCACTGAGCAGTTCCATGATGGTATAGGCCTAATTTGGATTTGCTAAGTTGGCAAATACAGGAGACTGGTTTTGCCTAAAAAAAGACATTAGGGAATCAGAAAACATCTTTGCTAGTATGTGGAAGCCTTGTGGAGAGATGTGTAGACTATCCATTTCGAAGGAGATAGGAATGTCAACTATCTTGCTGCAAGGCTGACATATGTTGGAGACATCTGGAAAGATGCCCACAACTGAGCCAGTTGTTGAAATCATTTATCTTCAGCTTGTATCTTGGCATTATTTGTGGTGATGGCACTATACTGCTCAACAATAGTTGCCTACCAGTGTGATAAAATACTCAGAGAGCTCTACCATTTCCTATGTGTTTCAAGGAGGTGCAGTGTAGGTCATTCATACTCACATGAGCAATGGCCATGTTGTATGCATAATAACAGTATAGGAAAGTATGCCCTAGTGACTTTACAAATTCTGCCACCCGTATGGCTACAAGGATCACCATATTTTTGCTCAGCTTGGTACGTGGTGCATCAATATGCCTCACTTTGCAGGCACTTAAGACTAAAGCATTCTTATGGTGTAACAGTGAGTGGTACTCTTAAGGGCATAGGCATGTCCCTTGGATGACTCTTGTTTGTCATATTGGTAAGGGGTAATATCATGTGAGCAGCTGCCAAAGTGTTTGCATGCCACTAAGATTTGCATGCATTAGTGCAGTACACAGAAGGCCTTTGAGCCTATGGTTGGGACTTTTTAATACCTCAGCATATGTGTGTGTGTTTAGTGCTGGTGCTGTGTTAGTGTGGTACTGAGGGTGTTTGATTTCTGACAGCTATGTGGCTCGAGAGGTTTGCCTTCAGTTTAAGCATCTGCACCTCTTACATAGAGACTCAGTATACAGTGGCAATAGCAGGTTGTCAATGAGCATAAGTCAATTGCTACACTACCTTCAGGTATCTAGTGCTAATAATCAGTAATCCAGTAATCCAGCAATCCATTAATCCTGTAATCCAATATATATGTATATATAAATATCATGGAAGGGAAAATTTGGAGAACTTATGTATTAAGTGATTGTTTATGGTTTATATGGTAATTCTGAAGAAGTCTTTTATTAGACGACTGCACTTGACTGCCTTTTTACAATAAAGTGGTTGCTGGTCTCATCGTCTCCTGGGTTCATCTTTGTATCTAGTGCTAATAGGCTGGTGACAAATGAGGTAAGGGTGGGCTGTAGAACTCTGATGGAGAAGTACATTGAGTTTAGAAGGCTGTTACACAGATACAAGGAGTTTAGAGGAGAGTATAAGACCACTGGATAATAGGCTGCAAGAATTCTTCAATTTATTAGCAATAGAGCTGTCTATTTTCCTGTTCTTTTAAGTTATAATACACACACACACAAATACACATACACAAAATGGCAACAAGGTTACAGAAATGTCACTTTTCTCTGTAAACACGTGCAACAGTACTGAGCAATGTAGCTTAGGGCACAATAGTGGTAAGTGAAACAACCTGTTTTTTGGAGTACTTCTAAAGGGAGATTTATTTAGGAACCCACTGATTGCTGTCTACTGTCAGTTAAAACTGTGAAGTTGTGTTGAAATAAGCATTAGGCCATGGAACACTGCAGAAAATAAACCACACAGTAAGGCACAAACAGCCAGTCAGAGCTATGAGTGCTGCCAAGGTATCAGCAAACGCACAATTAGAACACTAAAGATTTCTCTTCTCTCACAAGATCAAGGGGCAAAAAACATTTTAAATGTAGAAAATACCAAAGTGAAAAATGGTTATCACAAAACCACCTTTCAGAGTTAAAAATTAATTAAACAGTCATTTCCAGCATCTTCTTCAGCTGAGACATGCAGTGAGGTACACCTCTACTCACATTATTTAAACCAATACAATTATTCAGAACATACAGAAACAGTGTGATAAACTGGTATCTAGATGAAGGAGACAGAGCTGGTAGAAAAGATGATGCAGGTTGTAAGGAAGAATGGCTGTTGGAATTGTCAAATTTTGCAGCCATAAATTTAGTATGGTGGGTGAGAATGTTATTATACTCTTAGATGGGTGAAGTTGGAAGTAGGGAGGATTGGAGAATGAGGTAGGTTGTCTTTCTGTCTGTTAATAGAGCTATGAGTGAGGTACTAGTAAAATAGAGGAAGGGAGCAGATATGCAAGAACTCCCTTAAAGTGTCCAGGCTTTAAGATTAGAAATGGGGTATGCAGGAAGAAGGCATTGAAGCTTCAGCACTTAGGGACAATGAGGATGAAAGTTATAATGTCAAAGGAAGGGCAGGTAGGTAACCTTCATTTTAGATAGCTAGAGGAAATGAGGACTGGTGATTGTTTGGAGGTTTGCAAAAGAAGATTAAGAAACAAATTAGTGACAAAGTGAAAGTAGGGAAGAGTAAGAGATAACAGGAAGAAGATATAGAGAGACAGATAAGAGATAAAAATGGGGAAGTTGAGAGGAAGGGAAAGAGTGATATATAGAAATTTGGGGAAAGCACAGAGGCAAGAGTCAGTGAACCAGTTAAGGAGAAAACAGGAGAAGGAGGGTAAAGAGTGGGATGATGATGTCTTCTGGGAGGCAGTATGGAAGCTGGCCAAAAAGGAAGAGCCATGTAGTATATGCATTTGAGGTTACTGCACAGATGGTATTGGAACACCAGTAAAAACAAAGGAAATATGGGTACCTGATGGCAACTACTGGAGGAGCAGAGAGAGAGGGCAGATCAATTCCATATGTGATGGGGTGTAGGAAGGCACAGAAAGTTATGGAAAATGTCTTGGAAATATAAAAAACATATATGGGAGGGTTGAAGAAAACAATTTGTGCCTTTGTTTATTTTGTAAAGAGACAGATGATAGAGAAAGAGTTGACATAATATTGTGAAAGGAGGAATAATATAATTTTGTGGATGGCAAAAGTTTGGATGTGGTCTAGAAAAGTAAAGTATCTGGAGGGAATGGGATAGAGATGGAAGGGGTAATAAGAAAAGGAGAAACAAATGTAAAGAACTAAGATTTAAGGGTAGTGGTGGCATAAAAATGGGAAAATTCAGCTATAGGGGTAAGGCTGTGAAAATTCGCAGCTGTGGAATTAGGTGTAAGGCAGAGTTCTAGGACATTAGAGAGATACAAGAAAAGAAACAGCCAGTGAAGAGAGATTCTTACTATGGAGTGGTAATTTTAGGTAATGAACATGGACATAATTATTTGTGGTTATCTACTGTTTTGTATATGTATTACAATGTGTTTCTGGGGTATTGCGCAATAAGAATTATAAGAAAAAAATTGCTAGGGTAAAATGTGTTCAATGTACTTATTTTTTAGGCTTATGTTATGTTTTGTTTTTCACTGCTTATTAACTTGCATTTGTTTTAACCATTATTTGGTATTTTGAGTTGTATTTTTCCTGGGACCCCTATAAAATGGCTTCCACTTTGTTTCTTGACCTTGAATTATGCTCTGCTCCTCCTTTCTCCCTTTCCACTTTGCAAAAGAAAAAAAAATTCTAAGCTTGTTTCTTGCCTTTCCTGTAAGTAGTCTAGTCCAGATACAGATTTGCTGTATCCAGGACTGTTTGTAAGTTTCTGAGCCCACAAGTCTTTCTGTGTTGGAGGGAAGCCTTCTAGCTTATCAGTCGGAGTGGTAAGCACTAGGTAGCTTATCTAAGAAAAAAAAAAAAACACTTTATGCATCACTGCTTAGCTAGGGTTAAACTATTCCCGGCGCCATAAAGTCTGCTCAGCTCCCGGTGTTTTCTCCTGTCTACCTGATGAATCTGGGCATCTTGGGGCAATGCAGCAATTGTCTCATGTACACTGACAACCCTCTTCTCCTACCACCTAACACTACAACCTGTGAGGGATGCACTTATATAGCCAAACTGGAAGCAAAGCTCTCTTTACCCAAGACTGGACTAGACAGTCAAGAGGAGAAGGTAAACACTTGCACCACACTACACTCATCACATAGTCCCTCTAAACCTACACCACAAAAATACACAGATAGAAACACAAAACACACACCTACATTCACTGAGGCTCTCAATAAAAATCTGCCCAAGCAACAGGGACCTCCAAACCAGAAACACAAGCAACCTCCACACCCCAACACAACCCAGATGACACATAGCCCACAAACTCAGTGTGCCACTCAACCACAGCCCATAAGGCATAATAACATACCCAACACTCTAGTCATAGGTGACTCTATAGTCAGGCACACTGATATTCCACTCAACAGGCTAAACAAGGAGAAAGTTACTGTCAGCTGCCTGTTGGGTGCCAGGATCCGCCACATAACGCACACACTCAGGTCACTCCACAACAAGTACAAATATGACTCTGTCATTGTCCATGTTGTTGTGAATGACCTGAGATGTACCTCCCTGGACTACATGAAAAGAGACATGGAGGAGCTGTCCGATCTAGTAGCCCAGGCAGGTATGACCCTAGCCATGAGTAGCATCCTGCCATCACCCAGAATGATACCACAGTACAAGGACAAAATGATTAGCAATTGGCTAAGCTTCTGGTGTCATTCTAAGGGGATCCAGTATCTGTCTGCCTGGGATGACATGATCGACAGACCACAATGCTTTGCCAGAGATGGCCTGCACCTGTCACCCTTGGGATTCTGGATACTGGCTAAGGCTCTTGCCACCCCTATAGTGCCTTTTTTAGGCAAGGTTCAAATAACAAATTCACCACCGTAACAGGTACAAGCAAGCAAAATCTGAGGGTAATGCTACTCAATGCTAGAAGTCTAAACCTCAAAATGCACTCACTCAAGGCACTCCTTAAAATGGAGAATATTGACATCTGTGCAGTGACAGAGACCTGGTTCAAGGCTCCAGAGAGTACCCTCCTTGCATTACCAGGCTATAATTCATATCACACCTTTCGGCCACCTAACCTAGACCGAAACACTAAAGGCGGAGGCGTGCCCATATTCATTAAGGATATCCACACCTCCAGGCTGGTTGCTCAGCATAATGCATCCAAGATTATCCAAGTGCAACTAACTCTGGGCAAGACCACAATCCAAATTGTAGCTTGCTACAGATCCCCCACCATGACCCAGGATTCCCACTCCTCATTCCTTGATATACTGGAAAATATTAGGGTACACAACCTAACACCCTAATAATGTGCAATTTCAACTACCCCACCATTAACTGGGAAAACTACTCATGTACCAACTCTTTTGCTCAACCTTTTCTGGAATTCATAAATTCCAATGCCTTGGATCAACTTATCCATACCCCCACCAGGGGCAGCAATATCCTAGACCTGGTCACTACCAACATGGGCAACCAGTGTTCCTCGTTGGTCAGATCCGACCACAAGCTAATCACCCTAGACATCCACATCCAGCCCCCACCCCCCATTAGGGAAACCACCATAAAAAATTTCTCCAAAGCCAACTTCATGCTTCTTAAGACAGAAGTGTCAAACTTCACGACACCCATGCAGAAGGACAATAGAGGTACAACTGCTGAATCCTACACAAATGCACTTTATAAGCACTTACACAAGTGCATGGATCATGCAATCCCTAACAGAACCAAGATACTATCCTCCAAAAAAAGGAAGCCAATCTGGTGGTCCCCTGCCATAAACAAACTCTACAACAGAAGAAAGAAACTGTTGCAAAAAAGAGTAAAATCCCATGATTGGAGGAACTCCCTGGTCAGCCTCAGTAAGAAGCTGAGATCCCTCATAAAATTCTCCAAAGCTACTTATGAAAACAAAATTGCCACTGATTCTAAAGACAACCACAAATAATTCTATAGCTATCTCAAGAATCTCAATGGCAACACTCAGATCTGCTCTGAGTTACAGCACAATGGCACTAAATATACAGACCCAACTGATATTGCCAACATCCTGGCAGATAGGTTCAGTGCTAACATTACCCCCCTCTCACCCCCCTAAAGGACCCATCTCTATAGCGGAAGAATACAAAGTTCCTGTAATCATGGCTGCACAGGTAAAACCAACACTCTCCAAAGCTAAGAACACAGCATCCATGGAACCTGACAACATCCCAGGCTGCGTTCTACATGAACTACAGAACAAACTGGCACCCCACCTAAGTACCATGTTCAATCATAGCCTTGCCTCAGGCTTTGTTCCCACTGAATGGCAAACAGAGATGGTCATCCCACTCCACAAAGAGGGAGCCACCAGGGAATCGGGGAACTACCGTCCCATTAGCCTAACGAGCCTGATCTGCAAGGCTATGGAAAGTATCATCATGGAACTTATAAACAATGACACTGGTAATCTCCAAACTCTGGACCCCACACAGTTCAGCTTTGTAAAAGGCAGATCATGTCTCCTAAACCTGATAGACTTCTTTGAAGTGGTCACCAAAGCCGTAGATGAGCGTAAGGTGGTTCACATAGCCTATCTAGATCTCGCCAAGGCTTTTGACACCATCCCACACTCTAGAATTATAGATAAACTCACTAAACTAGATATAAATCCCTATGTCACAAGATGGTTTGCCAACTGGCTCACTGACGGAACCCACACTGTGAAAATAGCAGACTCCAAATCCGACTTCAGACCACTGACAAGTGAAGTACCACAGGGTTCAGTCCTGGGTCCTCTCCTATTTGGTAGCTACTTCTCTGAAGTACAGGCTAACGCAGAAAGTCTTTGGCTAATGAAGTTTGCAGATGACTGCAGACTAAGAGCCATAATCAAAATGCCTAATGATGTGGACATCCTACAAAAGGGCCTCACTGAGACAGATGCCTGGTGTCAAAGCCATGGCCTCAAGCTCAATGCCAAAAAGTGCATTGTCATCCCTTTTGGTAAAAATTCTGTACCCATGAACTACCACATAGGTGGTAGTCTACTTAACACCAAAAGTGTGATAAGAGACCTTGGGACACAGGTAGACAGTAGTATCTCCTTTGATAATCACATCACCACAGTAGTCAGGAAATCCTTCTGCGTGGCACACCTCATCACAAAAGGTTTCTCATCCAGGAAAAAAGAGGCCATTGTTCCCCTCTACTCGTCACTCATTAGACCCATTATAGAATACAGCGCCCCTTTTGGTATGTACCTCACAAGACATCTATAACAACTGGAAAGGCCGCAGAAATACCTCACAAAGAGGATTACCGGCCTCAAACAGATGCCCTACGCAGACCGTCTCAAAAAACTCCAGCTTTACTCTGTCGCATATCACCTTCTCAGAGACGATCTCTGCCTAACATACAAAGCTATGTCAAACCCAGAGCTGTTGGACATGCTCCACTTAAAGAAATCCTAATCTCTCTGAGCTACGTACTCTAGGGACCTAAACTTTGTCACCACAATAAACAGAACATACCGGAGGGATAGATTCCTGTCCCAGAGACTTCCCATACTCTGGAACAAACTACCTATCTATATCAAACAAAGCTCCTCATTAGCACTCTTCAAGAAAAATCTTGATGATTGGATGGGAGATAGGAAACCCCGGGGATCACTTCTGTGGCTCTGCTCGATAAGGGCAAAGGCAAATAATTTTCTTGGGTGGCAAAAACCAGGGTACCTATTTGGCTAGGATTATATAGGCCCTAGGGCAATAGCCTAGTACCTATCTATGAACCTATGAACCTATGAACAAAATGTAAATAAGTAAATAAATAATAAAAAATAAAACACACAGCAAAATGTTCTTATTTGTCTACTGCCTTTACTAATCTCTGAAGGGAGGTTAATACAGGAAAAGGATCCCCTACACATGCTCGAGATGAAAATGTCCAAATATCAGTAGCACGTAGAAAAAACATGAATGGCATAACCCCAAAGGAAATCATTGTCTTTGCTGTTTCTAAGTGTGCACTGGCAGTGATTCACTTGTTTTGGGAGATTTCTCCCTTTTTGAGTTGGTATATATAAGCTCTGGGGACTTGCCTCCCCCATCTCGAGGTGCAGAGGGTCTTGCCCCCTACAAAAACACTTAAAATGGATTTTTTGCCCTCCTGAGTTTTTTCCATTTTTTTCATCCCTTTGTCTCGTGAGCTTCTAGGAAGTCATCATTTCATAGCAGAATCACAGGAAAATTGTAATTGTTTGACAGAAGTAATAGAGCTGATTAAGTGTTAAAAATGTGTACATCTGAGGTGAAGACTTTGCAGCGTAAACAAAAAATGGAGCCTTTTTATCTGGTATTATTAGAACTGATTGCCTGACAGCAACTTGTTGGTCTTTAAAGATCCTGCTAATTGGTTTTATATTCATAACAATAAATTAGGGGAAAATATAGCAGTGGGAAGAAGAAAGAGAGGGTGATGGAACGAAGCATGAAGGAGAGAACCGGCCACAGCAGTTTGGGTTTAGATTGCAGGGTTATATCCTCCACTATCAGGTACCTGTTTCAGTATTATTGTCAGTATGAATCAGTTCCTGCAGATAGGGATCATTGAAAAGAGTAAATTCCCTTTATATAAAGGTATTTCTTTCAGTATCCTTTAGTTCAGAGAAATGGTGTCTTTCAGGCAGCATTATGGGTTTAGTGTCATCTATTCTGCATCGTAACCTTGGGACCTGGACATGATTGTATACAGCTCAGCAAGCTCCTGCCTGGTGCCCTGCAGAGTTCTACAGCACCAGAGAGACAAAAGAGAGACTTTGGAGTGATTAAGTATAATTTTTCTGCATTTTCTTGCTGCCTTTAGCTAATTCTACCTAAAATGCCGATTTTTTGAGAGTTTCTGTGATTTAAAAAGCTTGTTTCAACTCCATATTGTACTTATTTTACTGCCTGCACTTTAATAAAGTTATTTTCATGTTTAAATTACCTGTTTAACTGTTGTAGGCTACATACTCAAGTGTGATAGCCATTTCTGTTCATTTAAAGTGTTCTTTTGCTTGTATCTGCTTTATTTTCTGGAAAAAACAAAAAAATATTTTTTCTTGCCTTTCTAAGCTACTATAGTCCAGTTTTCAGGTTAGTGCTGAATTCAGGGCTGTGTTACAAGTTTCTGTGTTTGCCCATACCTTACTTGGATAGAAGGAAGTTTCTCTGTTCACTTGTGAGACAGGGGAGCTTTGAGCAGCCTATCTGTCCCTGGGGAGTAGATTCTGCCCAGAAATTAGTAGTTTTTTGGCCATTTTGGGCTAATTTCTATCTCTTTCATTTCCCTGCTATAAAACCCACCTTTGCACGGTTTTGCACACTGGGCAGTGCCAGTTAGCTAGGGTATAACTAGTCCCGGCTCCACAAAGTGTACTCTTCAATTTTTCCCTTGGAACTAGACAAACTTTCAACTTAAGCACTCAAACCATTCACTTCTCAGCTCGGCACCTGCTCTAAACTCATAGCAAGCACTAATAAACCTTAGCACTAGACCCCCCCCCTATACTGTAGAGAAGGAAAAGGCTCTCTATTCAACCTTACAAGCCAGTCAGTAAACAGTTCACTGTACCTATCCAGGTATGTCCAAAAGGCAGTTTCAGGTGTACTCTCTGGTCCAACAGGTGAATCTGGGCATTTTGAGGCAGTATTACAACTGCCTCATGTGCATAGACAACCCTCTCCTCCTACCACCAAATGCTAATACATGTGAGAGATGCAATTATACAGCCAAACTGGAGCCTAAGCTCTCTCAACCCAAGACTGGACCAGACAGTCAAGAGGAGAAGGGAACTACTTGCATCACACCACCGGTCTCACATAGACCTATGAAACCAGCACCGGCAAAAAACACACATAAATACACGAAAACATACTAGGAGGCTCCAAATAAAAATCTGCAAAAGCAACAGAGACCTCCAAAGCAGACACCCAAGCAACCTCCACCCCCCAATGCAAACCATGAAACACATACTTCACAAAAGCAGTGTGCCACGCAATCACAGCCCTTAAGGCAAAATAACATACCCAACACACTAGTAATAGGTGACTCTATAGTCAGGCACACTGAAGTCCCATTCACTAGGCTGAACAAGGAGAAGGTTCCTGTTAGCTGCCTGTTGGGTGCCAGGATCCACCACATAACACAAGTACTCAGGTCACTCCAGAACAAGTACAAATATGACTCTGTCATTGTCCATGTTGGTGTGAATGACCTGAGCAATACCTCCCTGGGCTACATGAAAAGAGACATGGAAGAGCTCCCTGATCACATAGCCCAGGCCTGTATGACCCTGACCTTGAGTAGCATCCTACCCTCAACAAGAATGATACAATGGTATAAAGAAAAAAATATCAATTTCAACAATTGGCTAAGCTTCTGGTGTCATTCAAAGGGGATTCAGTGTCTGTCAGCCCTGGGATGACATGCTCGACAAGCCACGCTGCTTCGCTAGAGATGGCTTGCACCTGTCACCCTTAGGCTTTCGAATACTGGCCAAGGCTCCTGCCACCCCCATAGTGCCTTTTTTAGGCAAGGCTCAAAAGACAAACCCACCACCGTAAATAGCACAAGTAACAAAAAAATGAGGGTAATGCTGCTCAATGCCAGAAGTCTAAACCTCAAAATGCATGCACTCGAGGCACTCCTCAGTATGGAGAAAATCGATATATGTGCAGTAACAGAAACCTTATTTAAGGCTCCAGAGAGCACCCTAGAACTACCAGGCTACAACTCATACCATACATTTCAGCCACAAAACCCGGACTGAAATACAAAAGGCGGTGGAGTATCCATATTCATCAAGGATACCCACACCTCCAGGTTAGTGGCACAGCACGATGCTTCAGAGATCATCCACATGCAACTAACAACAGGCAAAACTGCAATTCAAATTGTAGCTTGCTACAGATCACCCACCATGTCCCAGGACCCCCATTCCGCATTTCTGGAAACACTGGGAAATATAAAGGTCCTACCAAATAACCTGATATTGGGGGATTTCAATTACCCAAACATTAACTGGGAGAACTAATCAAGTACAAACTCCCTTGCCCAACGCTTCCTAGAATTTATAAACTCAAATGCCCAGGATCAACTGGTCAGCACCCCCACCAGAGGTGACAGCATATTGAACCTGGTCATCACCAACATGGGCGATCGGTGTCCCACACCAGAGGTCAACCCCTCGCTGGTTAGATTTGACCATAAACTAATCACTCTGGATATCCACATTCCACCCCCAACCCCGGTCAATGAAACCACCGTGAAAAACTTTTCAAAAGCAAACTTCACATTACTTAAGACCGAGGTGGAAAGTTTCAAAGCCCCCCATGCTAAAGGATAACACTGCCCAAGCTGCAAAATCCTTTACTAATACACTCTACAGGCACCTACAAGAATGCATGGATTATGCTATCTCAAGCAAAACCAAGACTCACTCCTCCGATAAAAGGAAACCAGTCTGGTGGACCCCTGCCATAAACAAACTATACAATAGAAGGAGGAAACTAGTACAGAAAAGAGTAAAGTCCCAAGAAGGTAAAATATCCCTGATCAGTATCAGCAAGAAACTATGATCCCTTATAAAATCATCCAAGGCTAGCTTCGAAAGAAAAATTGCCAAGGTCTCCAAAGATAACCACAAGGCATTTTTTAGCTATGTCAAGAATCTAAGTGGCAATTCTCAGATCTGCTCAGAGTTAGTTCAGAATGGCACAAAATACACTGAACCGACCGATATTGCTAACATCCTGGCAGACAGGTTCAGTACAAACTTCACTCCCCTCTCACCCCCAAAAGGGCCCATAACCATCCCAGAAGAATGTAGTGCCCCTGAAATCACAGACACTCAGGTTAAAACAGCCCTCTCCAAAGCCAAAAACACAGCATCAATGGGACTGGACGGTGTCCCAGGCTGTGTCCTACACGAGTTCAAAGATGAACTAACCCCTCACCTAAATACACTGTTCAAACTCAGCCTCTCCACAGGCTATGTGCCCATAGAGTGGCACACAGCAACGGTTGTTCAACTCCAAAAAGGTGGAGCCACAACAGAGCCCAGGAACTATCGCTCTATAAGCCTGATTAGCTTGGTCTAAAAGGCTATGGAGTGCATCATCATGGATTTCATTAACAGAGACACTGGGAATCTCCAAACACTGGACCCTACTCAGTTCGGCTTTGTTAAGGGCAGATCTTGCCTCCTAAACCTGGTGGGCTTCTTTGAGACAGTTACCAAGGCTATAGACAAGGGAAAGGTGGCCCACACAACCTACCTAGACCTCACAAAGGCCTTCAACACCATTCCCCATTCTGGTATTATAGACAAGCTCACCAGCCTGAACATAAACCCCTATGTCATGAGATGGGTTGCCAACTGGCTCACGGACAGAACCCACATGGTAATAGTTGCGAGAACTAGGTCTGACTCTGACCCGGTTACAAGTGGCGTTCCAAATGGCTCAGTCCTAGGACCCCTCCTTTTCAGCATATACTTCTCAGAGGTACAGGCAAGCACAGGAGATCTATGGGTGACCAAGTTCGCAGACAACTGCAAACTAGGGGCTATAAATGACTCTCTGACTGACACAGACATCCTCCAAAAGGGTCTCACTGAGACAGATATCTGGTGTCAAAACCATGGCCTCAAGCTAAATGCCAAAAAGTGCATAGTCATCCCCTGTGGAATAAACAAAGTACCCACAAACTACCATATTGGTGGTAGCCCCCTAAATATGGAAGACATAATAAGGGATCTGGGGACCCAAGTAGATAGTAATTTCTCCTTTGATAATCACATTGCCAAAGTGGTTAGCAAATCCTATGTGGCCCACCTAATCACAAAAGGGTTTGCATCCAGATCAAAAAAGGTCATTGTGCCCCTCTACGCATCAAAGAGTACAACGTCCCATTTGGGATGTAACTTACAGGACATCTGCAACAGCTGGAAAGACCACAGAAGTACCTCACCAAGAGGATCACTGGCCTCAAACAGATGCCCTATGCAGCTCGACTGAATAAACTCCAGCTGTACTTGGTTGTATACTGCCTACTCCCCTCTTACAAAATTCAAGGACATTTTTAAGCAGTTTTACCTATACTATTTTGACATGGGCATGTTTTTTGGGGATTGGTGTGTTATTTGCTGTACATTTTAGTGTGTTTTTTATCATGACATGGGTTCTGTGGTTGAATTGTACTGTGACTGTTGAATATTTATGAAGTTTATGAATATTCATTATATGGTTTTATTCTATTGGTTCAATGTTAATTGGGGGTGGATCTGTTTGTTTAAATTTAATTCAGTAACAGTTTTCTAATTTCCTTCAAAAAGTCTCTGATTCACCAGAGATGAAAGCGCTTGGAATACTATTTATACCTTATGGATTTTTATGTGACAACACCCTTCGTGTTTTATTGAATAAATTCCTGGATAAACTGTGAGTCAGCTTTTGTACCTGAACCCAATGCTGCTGTTTTTGTCATTTAGTTGTGTATTGTTTGTATGATTTTTCTCATAGAAGTTTATTTTAAATCCCTTTGAATTCTGTGGTAACTGATTTTGATTATCTTTTTCGTTTAGAATTCTTTATTCATTTGTAGCTGAAAACAGAATAAGTTAGTATGCCATTAATGATTTGTTAAAGCACAAGTACCTTGTACAGTGTTCTAAATGCTATGTATATTTAAAGGCAGCACCTGATAACACTGGTGATCTGTCAAAAGTTCAATGATTTGCTTACAATTATTGGAATTAAATGTAGACTTACTGATGATGATGGCACTTGTGCAACTGACACAGTTTGGAGAGTTGTTGTTATATATATTAATGACAGGACTCATGATATAAATAATGTTAGGCAAAGAGCAAATGCAACACATCTAGGAAAGTAACTGTCTATTGTCAGTAAAGATCATTCAACCCCTATTGAACAAGATAATACCATGGACAATTTTGGAATTATGAATACAAGTATTCGGCAATCTGAGGATTTAAATCATATAGAAGAAAATTAAAAAAGACAGAAAAAGAACACTGCTGTGTTATGTAACAAACAGATTACAGGGAATGAAAACATTTTTCTACCAGAGAACCTTCAATCTACAGAAAGTGGCATCATTTTTATAAAAGAGTATGTAAAAAAAAGAGGCGAGTATAATGGAAGAAATCAAAATTGAATGTGGAAGAACATTACTGTAAGAAAAAAAGAGGAGAAAGACATAAGTTGACAATATGGCTCAGGCTATGGAAGTACAAAACCACCTAGATGAGAAATGTATGCTTGTAAACAGAATACACAATGAAAACAGTGTGATTAATAGGACTAATGGTAATGAAGATCATTCCTTTCTAACAACTGATGGAACAGATATTACTGCATTAGAAGTTGAAGATTATTCAGATCTGGTCAGAAAATATATTCTTGTAATTGGAGATTCAGTTGTTAGAGGAACCAATACTTACATTTGCAGAGAGGATAATGAACACTGAATAGTCTTATGCTTGGCAGGAGCAAAAATAGAGGATGTGAGAAAGGCCTTAGAACGCCTTAATGTTAGGAAGTATGGATCTGTTTTATTCATGTGAGTACAAATAATCTCGTCCATGAGGACTCTCTGACTGTTAGTAGGGAACTTACAGCCCTCTTAGATAACATAGCTAGTATAGGTGTTACAGCTTATTTTTTCACAAATCACATATATAAAGAAGAGTCAGTGAACCGTAAATAAAAAGATTGTTGAGTAATTACCTACACAAAAAATGTCTTGTTTAAAAATGGAACTGTGTAGAGCATCCAAACCTAATTTGGGGCACACATGTTTTAGACAGGATGGCATGCAGTTTTCAAGATCAGGGAAGAGCATATTTGCAGGAGATATTTTGCAGTATTTGACAAACACAAGGCAGGATTTTTACCAGATCAAAAATTTAACATTTCACAGATAGCAACATTTGATGCATCTCTGATGGTTGTTAATGCTAGGAACATTAATAATAAAGTTGCTTTATTGGAACATTTGTTATTTTCCCACAAGACTGATGCTGCTGTTGTTCATAGAACATGGTTCAGCATCAATGACTGGAAACCAGTTCTCTCAGGGTATAAATATTTTTACTGTAGCAGACATTCTAACAAAAAATCAGGTGGCAGTATTATGATAGGGATTACAGATAATTATGAGACCTGTGATTATTACATGCTCATTGATAACACCAATACTGTACTTTGTGTAACTGTAACAGTAAAGACAACCATGAGACATATAACAATTTTTGGAGTGTATAGACAACCAAAGCCAAGTGCTGGTGACCTAAAGGAATTAATACATTTCTTGCATGAAACACAAGAGAGAAGAATAATAGTGGTTGGGGACTTAAATTTACCAGAAACAGACTGGAATAATATTGATTCAACAACATTAGCAAAGAAATTATTTACAGCGTATACTCAGGAACAATTGCTTCAGATTGTAAAAAAAAAAAAAATACCAGGGAGCAGAAGATGTTAGACATTGTTTATGTTCCTAAACAAATGACTGTTACCTCATGTCAAGTTTTACCACTGTTGATGTGCAGTGATCATGGGGTTATAAAGGTTAGTTTGTTGCTAGATAATTCTTCCAAACTAAAATCTAAACCAATGCACAGAAGATTAATAACAAACTATATAGGAGCAAAACAGTCACTATGTAAAACTAATTGGAGTGATGTATTCATGGAAAAACTGCAAAAGGAATGTGAAAAGCTTGGAAAAAGAAATTGTTTGAATGCAAACAATAAAACATGTTTAACATCAGGATCTAGGCACACAACTTCAGGAGGATATATTTCCATAAGAGCAAGATATTTGATTAACATGAGAGACAAAAATATAAGAAATGGAAAAGAAATCAAACTACAATTTTGAAAACTGAAATAAATAAGTTGGACAGACAAATTAAACATAGTGTGAGACAAGATCAAGAACATTTTGAAGAAAATGTATATAAAAATATTGAGTATAATAGAAAACCATTTTATAGATATATAGGATGTGGTAGGAATAAAGACATACAGGTTGTTAAACTGTGTGTAGATTCTAAAATTTATTCTCAGATATAGCACATTAGAGATATATTTACAAAATCATATGCAAAGCAGTTTGACTCCACAAAGTGGGTGATATATTGTCCAAGTGACATCCATGTAATCTAAGATACTGAAATCAAACTAGATTGTATTGAAAAAGAACTTTGTAAACTGGATGTAAGCAAAGCACAGAGAGGAGACAGAATTAGTTATAATGACCTGAGAACACTTTGGCATGAACTTATAGTACTATTTTATCTGTTATTTACTAAGTTCTATAAATATGGGTGATTCCTCAAGATTGGAGACGTACTAGTTAAACCTGTCTTTAAGGGAAAGTGAGGTGGGACAAACCCAGAAACATACAGACCCACAAGTTTACTTTCACATTGTGGAAAATAACGGAGAAGGTTATACTGGATAAATGATTGTCAGAACTGGAAAGGTTGAGATTTTAAACCATATATTAACATGCATATGTTGAAAATAGATCTATTGCCACCTGTAACATGATGTTCTATAACAATATAATAACAGCTATGAATGAAAAATTGTGATGTGATATAATTTATATAGGTTTAGCTTCGGCATTTGATAGGGTCATACACAAAACATTAATCAATGACTTTGAACTTGACTGTGTCTCATATAGATATTTAAGAGGAGACCTTATTCAGGTATAGAAGGCATTTAGAGACAACAACCTCTGGGAATGTTTGGGGTTATCAAAAAGTGGTAGAGAATCGACAGGCAACCTGTATAGAAGATTCTATAGGAATGAGAAGTGTACTAACTGGTTCTCAAAGAGAGAGAGTAGGTGATGCATGGAATAGACTATCAAATTACATTAAAACAAGCACTAGTTTAGATTTTTTTAAGAATAGTCTGGATACTTATGGGAACTAAAGTTTTGGTATATTGACAGGCTAGAAGGACATTATTGCCCATACTTGAAATATTTGTATGTAAGTATGTATCCTGGCTTGATATTTTGTTGTTCTGTCATTTGAGTTTTTGATTATGCAATATAGACCCTCTCTGTCCATGTTTTACTGTTATTGTGTTGTCTTTTTCCTTTTTTGTGTATCATCTTTAGCTATCACAAAGCATGGTGTTTTATTGTTGTTAATATTGATCAGCCAACTCATTTTAAGAAAGTAGTTAAGAAAATGAGTTATTTTATATGCTTCTTAAGCCTTTGCTAAGTTCATCTGATACTAAGACATGGCCCGGCAGTGTGTAAATGATCTATCTGCAGTTCTTATATTTGGAAAATGTAGTGCAGCGCTTAGTCACCTCCCACAGATTTTGGACAGGGGTGATCAACCCACAACCCAGGGACTGCATGTGACACTCCAGCCTCTTAGATATGTCCCTTTGCCTCCTCTAACCATATAAAATGCTCAGATAAACAACTGTATGGATAATGGGGTGTATCTGCTATCAAGCAGGTTTGCCACACAACCAGAATATGGAACTTTCACTGATGAGGAATGCTTGCATAAATGAATGGGAATGTAGTTTTCTGTGCTAAAGAATAACACATTGCACCATTGTGTCCTCTGCAGGTTTTCACGGTTCATTATGTCTTAGTCATTCAGAGACCACTGTGCTGCATTAGTGGTATGAAAGCACAGGCATGAAGTACAGATGGTGGCCTTTCAGACAAAGCCATATGGAAATGCGGGAGTCCATTGTCATGAGTAATGCTAATTATTATGTGCTGTCTTCTGAAAATATGTCCAGCATCTGAATAGCAAAGTAGGGGTGATTCAGACAATAATTTTACCATCCTATTTGGGACATGAAGTGTGGAAAAATGTCCAATGTCATTTGTTGCGTGCGAGTGTGTTTGTATGTGTGTGCGCGCTTGCGTGTGTGTGTGTGTGTGTGTGTGTGTGTGTGTGTGTGTGTGTGTGTGTGTGTGTGTGTGTGTGTGTGTGTGTGTGTGTGTGTGTGTATGTGTGTATTTATGTTAGATAGTGGTTGTGCAACCATGTTGCATGGGCTGAAAGGGGGGAACACTACTTCAGTTAGGTCTAACAGTGCAGTATTTGATTCAGAAACATGCTAATGGCTTTTGCTCAGTGGCTTTATCATGTCCCAGAATCACAGATTATCACCACCATGTTATTGAGCAGTACAGTGTTGCCCAATTAGCACTGGCAGCAATATTCTTTCTGATTCCTGAGGAATAAACAATATACACTTTAGGTTTGTATATTGTTTCATCCAGTGCAGTATGCTATTATTCTTATTTTCGCACTGTTTGATGTAAGGCTTCTTAAGCTCTGCAATTTCATCTCCTGAAAATTGTGATGGCTTGTGCTTCCTCTCCCTATGTACTGATGTCATAAGCAGCAAGTTACCCCATCACTAAGCCATTGCTTGTACATATGGACTGCTGTAATCTTACAGCACAAAATTACAGTGTTTTTCAGAGTTTTTAAATACACCCATTTGTTTGTACATGTTATGACTCTTGTTTATGTGATTTGTCAAATTCAGATGTTGGAAGAATAGAATGACAAAATTAGAATTTCAAATAAAAATTGACTGAAAAAAAAAAGACAGCAACAGAAGTACAGAAACAATATATTTATTGAAAGCCTTAAGCACTTTCATCCCAAAATCAAAAAGGACTTCTTTGAAATGAAAAAAAAAGTATTGATTGAATCATATAAGTATTTGTTAACATAAATCATGTGATGCAATGAAGACGCCAATTTAAAGACAGTCACTAATTCTAAATTATCTGTGAAGTTGTTTTTTATTTTTTTTTTTTTTTAAATAGAATGGGTCTCATTTCTAGTAAACATTTAATACTAGTATCATTTCTAGTAAACATTTAATACTAGTATCATTTCTAGTAAACATTTAATACTAGTATTTTCAGTGAAACTAAGAAGCTTATCAGCATTTAGCAACAATTGCCAATGTACCTCCCTGTACTTGAAGAGACTTTCAAAATTATCGTCTAATGACACTGTGTTATCATTCTTTAATGAAAAAGGAATATTGTGAAGAGCTAGGGTTCCTGTCAATTCACCAAAGGTAGTTTTGGTAAATATAAAAAGATTAAAGTACATTTTCCAAAACTACTTTCATTGACAGTGGAGTTTGCCTCCTTCTCCACTGCTGTGTGACCTTAAAGTTGGTATTTATACGTTTTGAGGGTGTGAGGGGTGCAGGAGGGCTTGACTGCCTGTAAAAAAAATGTTCCTCAGCTGTACGAACATAGTTTCAGCAAACATTTTTTTAATATTTTATGTTTGTTGAAGCTGCTTTCGACAAGCCCCCATGAATCCAAAGAAACAAGCTGTTATGATTTCTAGACTAACCGCTGATGATGATTTTACAAAGGAGACTGAATTTTTTGGTCAAAATATTCTTGGCTGGAGGTTGCACTTTTTCAGGTCATTAATTAATGATGTCATCAAACACAGATTTACCAGATATTCTCTGTTTTTAAGCAGTTGGTATAACGGTGAAGATCAAAGTAGGAGAAATCAAGATGTTTGTACAGAATATTTTCAGCATACCTTTTTAATGACTAATTGTACTGCTGCTAATGATGTAAGGCATATTTTACAAAACAACTGAAAGATTGTTTTAGATAATAGAGTGATGATCAAAAATCTGGGTTCTATACCTTTATGCATCAATACATTAGTTATGTATCTAAAGAATATGTTTGAGTCAGAAGGCTGTAAAGCTGTAAGCTGTTTGATATCCAAGTCCACTAGCACTTTCAGTTTCAAATGTTCATCATGCACATTTATTAATAAGAAGCCATTTGTTTTCTTTGGACACACAATAGGAGTTATGGGGAAAGTAATAATTTCAATTGCAACTCAGCTGCTGTCATTTACTTTGCCACGTGTCCAAAATGTGAATATTTTTACACAGTTACAATTGCAAGTAAACATTCCGATCATATTTAAAATCATGTGTATTCAATTAAAAATAAAACAAAAATAATTTTTTATGTAAATATGGAGTCAGGTGTCCTAATTGAAAAAAATGTTTTTGTGCTATAACAAATTTCAATGACATTAGCGGTGGTGATTCTGAAAATCTCTTAGAGTGTAGGGTGCTGTACTGGCAATTACTGCTCAATGCTGACAAGTCTCAGGGTCTCACTGATCATATACATTTTAATTGTTTATTAAAATGAGACCCATTAAAAGTTCCACAGCTTCATTGATAATAAAAAATGATTGACTTTTAATAGCTGTTTTCATTGCATCATATGTTCAGCTTTATTGTTTCTATACATCTACAGTCATTTTTCAGTGAAATCCAGATGTTCAAAGAGACATCAAAGCATGCTTCTCTCTTTCTTTTGTTGTGTGATTTTTAAATAAGAAGATTTCCTCCCATTCTTCTATTCTGTTTCTTACAGTCCCAATACATTGGTTTCACAAAATTTAATTTCTTCTTAAATATTTCACGTAAAAGCCACCCGTGTTATTTTGAAGTCTCAATGCAATTTTGTGTGGTGAGGTTGAGTAGTGAAGGGTGGGGCGCAGGCAGAATGCTTACCACAGGTTGTATTCCCTCATGCTTGGTGGGGCTGAGTAGTGAAGGTTTGGGCACAGGCAGAGTGCTTTCCATAGGCTGTATTCCCTCATGCTTGGATGGGGGGGGGGGTCCGTGCAGCCTACTCAGAAGGAAAGGTTAGACCCTACTGAGTTAGGATCATTTGCATTATACAACACAAACTCCAAAGCTGATAAACAGGAAGTCAGCTGCATAGTCTTTTTGCCTAAGTACACATGATCTAAATTTGGATGTTTGAAGTGTACTGATTGGATGAAATTAATAAAGATGATTACTTCTGTCTTCCTGCCTATTACTGCTTTATAAAGAAAATTGTTTATATTAGCCTGTAGTTAACCAGTATTCAACTGGAGTTAATCATTTGTGGTTGCTTCACAATGGCTTTTTTTCACTGAGTGTGATCTTTGCAATAAAGGTGTGTCAATATTCTGCAGAGTCTGACACTAGGTGTCAGTGATTTCAGATGTGAACCAGATGGACGCAGTCAGATTTTTTTTTTTTTAACAGACTGGGCATTATACATTAGTGATGGCCTGCAATTTTACTTTATTTAGAAGAGAGCATTGTAGTTTTGGTTAGATTGTTTTCTAAATTTTATTTTTTATTATTTTTCTAGATTTTTTTTTCTCTTCAGTGGCTCTCTATCCAGGCTAATTAGAGCCTCCTTCATCCCTTTCACCACAAGGTCCAGCTTAGTCTCTCCAGACCAATGGCTGCCTTAGCAGAAGGACAAAGCAAAACAAAACCTAACTGTCCTCCAGCTGGGAACTACACAGGGTAACTGCAGTGCAATGCAATGCTATCCTTGGTGTTTCACTGGACATTTTGCATTTTTAGCCTCATCCCCATTACACGCACCAGTCCATAGTGCATGTAATCTCCAATGCATGTAGCAATCTTCACCCAGCGTTATTTGTATGCTACCACTAGGAGTCAGTACAATACCAGGCCAAGTTTGGATCTGTGCCCTGGAAGTGGAAAGTCTCCAGTGATCACTCACTCCTGATTTCTCTTGCCAGGTCCTCCACAGCCTGGGTCACTAATCAATTTCAGGTTGGCTGCATTATTGTCAGTGTTTACCCCCATATCTATTTACTCTTTATTGGCTGGGTTGGTCCACTTAGGTCAGCATCATCTTTCAGGGGAGATTTGAAGTGATATTCATACTGAGTAGCAGATATATGACTAGGGCGCCAAGGAACTCCCATATGTCCCATGGGATAGTTTTAACATTCACCTGAACTATCCCCAACTCAGGCAGATAAGACCATGGTTTAATGTTTCATCTGAAGGACAGCTCACTCAGGAGTGCAGTGCCCCCTACAGTTGCACTGCACTGTCAATAATGAAAAAGTTAATCCAATCACTTGAAGTGGGAATAGAACCTACATCCTTCTGATCTTCCAGAACCAATGGTGAATGTGTTACCTGTTGAGCCACTAATACTACATGCAGCTTACTAATTTGAATTTCCACCATCCGGCATATGTAATCAGAAACTATATCATCATTTTAGATGCAGTGTACCTTTCCAAGCGATGGCTAACTTGATTAATCTCTGTGTCTTCATCTTATTGTACTAGTAGTAGTGGTGAAAAAAATTAAAAGAAAACAATCGGCTGTCTGCTCCTTTTCACTTACTTTCAAAAGAATCATTATTCTTGACCTCTGTTCTTTGTACAATTTGGATGTCTGTCAGCACAGTTTTGCACATCTTATCTGAGTGACCTATTACATTTCTGAGCTGAGTCAGCTTGTGATATATCTGACCAAGTGATATCACATTATTTGGCTCGCTCTTACAAGAGCATTTGACATTCTGCCATATACAGGAATTCTAAATTCACTTTTATCATACACTACCAGCACGATGTATTAGATTAACAGCCAGATGGCTATTAAACAGAAAGGAGGTTGTTAGAAATGATATGATGTGACAGATGTTATTCTGATTTAGATAATCATTTGCTCAAATAAATTGTAATTCCAGTAGGAAACATGCACACACATCTGACAAGCAGTATTAATGACTATTGGTCTAGATTACAGTTTACCTGACATTTAAAACAAAAAGATTGAATGTTTCAAAATCGAGTTTTAACTCTAGTAAGTTGAAATATACTTCCATGAGTGGTTTAAATTTTAAGAATTCTAGTTATACTGATCTCGATAGTCACATCTGATGAAAGCAGAGATTTTTCATATGACTCGCATATGAAAATAATTAATAATGAAGTTACAGCTCCAGATTCCGCCACTGCCTGATGCATTCATGGATACCTAGGGTATTTGTCTGCCCCAGGGTTTAACAGCAGGTAGGGAAGTGTATTTGCTACAACACATGACAGAGGTAAATTCATAAGAATTCTCACCACTGGAATATATATATATATATTTATATATATATATATATATATATATATATATAAAGAGAGAGGATCACATTTTACATAAGAAAGTTTTGAAAAGGGAGCTGTTTCACAAGGAAGTTGAAATGAGAAAAAAAAACTTATTGCCCATGACATGACCTTTGTCCCTAGCCTAGTGGAAGAAATAATTTAAGTAGTACTACTGATGAGCATTTTAAGCAGTTTGCGAGTAAATTATATCTTATTTCATCTCTTTTATCTGGTGATGACACAGTGAGTCAGAATTTCTCCTTATTGCATGTGATATTCTGATGTTGTAAGTATAAATCATCATTTAATCTTCCATCTTACACATTGGTTATGGCATATGAGAAGGCAGCCCTGCATATTTTATCTGTACAGGTAGTCTGATCATCATCATCATGACAGCTTCATTCGGAGAAAGACAAGCTTCTTCCTCTAATTACAGTAACGACAGCAGTGGTGTTACTAATGCTGATAAGTGTGGAACTGCAGTCATATGGAGAAGGGAAGAATATGGTAATGAAGTGAGCCAACACTTTGCAGCAGAGATTATTGTATTTGATGTGTCCCAAAAGTTTAAAAATTAAATTTATAGTTTTATCCTAACTAGAAAAGAAAAAAAGTTCTTATGTTCTTCTATATTAGCTCACCAAAATTTATTTTCAGCGAGCAATTATTTATCAACCCCCTATTCAGCAAAAATCACTTCTGTGATTCACTGAATAATTCAAGGGCAAAGAAATACTTGCCCTGCAGCACAACCGACTCACATCTTGCTAAATCAAACCCACCCCCCTAACTATATATACCAACTCCAAGATTGTACTACAGTGGAGAAAAGGGCAAAGTTGTGTAGTTGACCAACTATGTCTTTGCCCTTGAAGTATTCAACGAATTGTTGAAGCGATTTTCACTCTATAGGGATCGATGAATACATGTTCGCTGAAAATAAATTTTGTTGAGCTAGTACAGAGCTGATTGAACAGATCACTGTTGCAGAAGGATAAAGCTACATGGGACATTTCTTGCCAAGGCTACTGAATATCTGGCAAGAATATAAAATCTTTTGAAGGACTTCCTTGTACATTGTATGTTCATTGAAGCATGAGACCATACTGGTATAAAAGGGGATATATGTACAGATAGCAAACTTCAAAGCTTTCTTGTCCCTAAAATGGAGGCCATAGCCGAATGAGATGTCATGACAAGAAATACCAAACAGAATAATCTTATATCAATCATGCCAGAAACAGGAGACAAAGTAGACTGGGACCCCACGTTGGCCAGAGAAAAAAGCCAGAATAACTATATATATATATATATATATATATATATATATATATATATATATATATATATATATATATACATACAGAGAAAGAGAGAGAGATGGAGGAAGGGTGTTGCTACTACATCAGTGATCGATTTGAACATCTAATGTTATAAGTTTACTTACACAACTGTACTATGTTCATCATTAGATCACTGTTACACTAGCATAAAGCTAGATGGCACAGCTGCCAGAGCTCAGTCAGAAATGATGAAGTGTGTAGGCCCAAAGTGCAGAAGTCCCTGCAGAACAGATCTAGTAAATCCTGTTCTATTTCTGTTAAAAAGAGTCATTTTTGTAGTGTCTAGTGAAAGTGTGCACAGAGGACTACAGTACATTGGCACCTCTAAAATATAAAATAAAATCCTGCATGAAAAAAGTCCCAGAAGTAGCCATAGCTCTGGTGGAATGTGCCACGAAATTCTTGGGGGGGGGGCACTTTTCCATGATTTGAATAGCTAAATTGAACAGCCTGGGACAAGCATCTGGATATGGTCTTCTTGAAAACTGGTTGTCCATTTTTCTTACATTCAAAAGAAATCAAGAGATTGGGACTGTTCAGCCTACTTTGAAAGATTTACGGGGAAAATAATTGATAAATATGACATGAACTGATGTTGTGTGATTCCCCAAGACAGAAGACACAAGCTGTGTGCGAGTCCATGTATGAGGTCTGTCTACCACATGCACATTTTCCCTTCTGACAGACATAAGAAAAAAAATTAAAAAAAAAGACTGGGATAACGAAATAGAAACTTAAGTGAAACTACTCTCAGCAAATTCTTAGTACAGAAAGAGAAAAAGAATAATATGTATTAGGTCAAGTCTGTAAACAAAAGCTATAAAGAACTACATTTTAATAAATCAGCTTTAGCTAGAGAATGCACCTAGAGGTATGCATAATATGATAAATTACAAAAGACTATATTCAAAGTATTATGAATAAGAGAAATAAAATTAAAATTGACTTACTAGAAACACTTATGGAAGTTAAGAACTATTATGTAAGCATTAATCATGCAATCTCTTTGTCAGAAGACAAATAACTCAAGCTTATACACATTTTTAGAAATACATATAAATAGGGATTTTGACCAATAAGCCATTAATTCAATTACTTAAAAAATAATAACTAAATTACTAAACAAGATAAACATTTTAAAAATACAAACCTCCTGGTGCTGATAAAATAATAGTGGAAATATATAAACTATTCCCAAGTAAAACTTCATCCTTCCTATGTGAAACATTTTTGAAGATGCAAGATAAAAAGTTATTCCTTCCTCATGGAAATATTCACATATGCAGCTCATTTTTAAACAAAATAGAGACCCCTTTTATGTGTATCTTATAGACCTATTTTACTTTTATATCATCATAATCAACTTGCTTTTTCCCATTTTCTGCATGGAGTTGGGGTGTTGTGTTAACTGTTGCCATCTCTCTTTATTGAATACCACACTCTTGCCTTCTTCGACTCTCACGTCTGACTGTTACAGATGTTCTTTCACGCAATCAATCCACCTCTTTGCTGGACACCCTAGTTTGCTCTTACCTTCTTCCTGTCTGTCCCGATTCTTCTTCATCAGATTGTCTTCTTCTCTGCACGTGCACAAACCATTGTAATCTGTTCTCTTTGATCTTTTCTGTAACTGGAGCTACTTTGGCTTCTGCTTTTATGTCCTCATTTTTACCTGTCCCACAGTGTGCATCCTACCACCTGTTTTGGGCACTTCATGTCCATCACCTCTAGCTTCCTCATCTGCTCTGCCTTTACTGCCCAGGTTTCTGTACCATAAAGTAGCAGTGGTTGCACCACTGTTTTGTGCAGCTTACTTTCAGCTTCTTTGGTATTCTTCTGTCATATACTACACCTGGCACTCTATGCCAGTTGGCTGCAGTCCCTCTGACTTTAGCTTTAACCTTTTCATTCAGACTTCCCTTCTCCTCAACCACCCCTCCAAGATACTTTAAGCGGTTAACCTGTTCCACTGTCTTCCCTTCTATTGCAGTTCTCAGCTTCTTCTAATTTCTGCAATTTGCTGCCATTACCACTGTCTTACCTGTGCTTAGTTTCATCACATGTGCCTTCAGTTTTGCATTCCATTCCCCTATCCTTTTCTGAGTTTCTTTCTATTTTACTTTTAAATGCAGTTATAAAATCTTTGTATCTATAACCAAAGATAGGTTGAAAAGATTTATCTCCAATATAATCAATGAAGATCAAACAGGATTTATAATAAATAGACAAACACAAGATAATATCAAAAGGATCTTAACATTAATAGATTTTGTTAATTGTAATAAAACAAAAGCTGCCATTGTAAGAGTCTGGATGTTTTAAAGTCATTTGTTTTAATTAATTAGGAATATGTTTAAAGTATTACATATATTTGATTCTATCAAAATATTTCGTAGAATTAACTAAAATGTGTACTATGGGAACAAATCTTATTTAAAATTAGGTTCTTTCCTAACTCCACTGGAATCAGAGGTGGTACAGACCAAGGCTGCCCTCTGTCTAGTATTTTATTTACTTTGCCTGTTGAGGCCTTAGCTGAAGCTATCAGGAGGAATAACTCAATTAAAGGTTTCAGGGTTAATAACCAATATGAATCTACAGACACTTTGTATGCAGATGATACTACCTTAACAGTTACACATACCAGATCTTCTACGAATGAAATACTTTTTATTTAAAGGATTTCAAGCTTAAATCTAAAGCTATTTTATTAAACAGAAAATACTTTAACACTCTCATAAAAGAACTGAATATAAATTGGAACCCTTAATAGCTGAATTACCTCAGCATACTTTTAAAAGATTACTGAAAAGATACTAGAGACAAAAACATTGACAGACACATACAAAATTCAAACTTTTAACAAACAATTGAAAAAAATATTTTCTAAATTTTGAAGAGAGATTACTATTGATAAAAATTACTTTACTTCCCAAGTTTCCATATATAATTCAAGCCACCACTTTGATTCCCAATAAATCACACCTAAAAACAATTAATACGAATATTTTGAAATTTTTATGGTACTCAAAACTTAGGCTTGCTTATACTCATCACATTGGAACCTGAGAAAATGTGGAATCACATCACCAAATATAGACAGGTATTCTCTGGTTGTTCTTTACAAAGTAAACCCTCAAAATCTATTAGATATTCCCTTTACTAAAATGTGGAATGTAATATGAAATTATTTTCGATTTAGTAACCATTTATCTGTTTTTTATAAAAAACACATACTACACAAATGATAAATATGGGCGTTTTACTTAAATGACACTGCTAAAACTCTTTATTTGAAATCAGTACAAGCATCTCACAAGTACAATTTTGGAAAAAAAAAATATACACAAACACACTCACATATGCAGATGAATGTACACATATGACCCTTTTTACATCAGATAGAACTGGGCAATTAGTTAAAATTTTATAATAACTTTGAAATGTAAAAGGGATCTGAAGGCAAACTGGAAACATATTGGTCCAGCCTACTGAATGCCTACACTTCACGTTAACACTGTGTGCTCAGCAAATAGCGGTGAGTGCGTTAATTTGTATTCAATAAACAGGTCTGCATGTCATGCCTGGCTGCAAAATAAGGGTAAGTGACATAAGTAGGTGAATTACAGGATAATGAAGGAAATCCACATGGCAGAGTGATTCATGAAAGTATAAAACCCGTGCATGCATGCCACATTCCCTTTTGGTCTCAGTTCCAGTACTCTGGAATACAGCCACAAACACACTTAGAAAAAAATATTAGGGGTCGCTGCTGCTATTATTAACCTGTTTGTGCAACAAGCTTTAATACAAGGTGGTGTTGCTGCTGCTGTCAGGCCTCAGCCAAGAGTAGAAGAGTATTTGAACCACATTTGACCTATCATGGGCTTCATGATACTGAAATATTAGAGTGCTACAGAATGGACAGGTGGTCTTAGGGGAAATAGTCACCCTCTGCCACTCTTACCCGAGGCCCCAGAGAAATCATGGAGAACCCTTCCCAGTGGAATCCAAGGTATTTGTTGCATTATTTAAACTAGCTACAGGCAATTTTCAGAGACCCATGGGAGATATATTAGGAGTGTCACAGGCCTCAGCCTCAAGGATATTACACTTATTTGTAAATGCAATGATGCAGCATGTAAATGTATCCAGTTTACATGTACCCCAGAGAACAGAACAACAACCATGTAATTTCTATGCTCTAGCACATTTGCCTAAGGTTCTGGGGGCCATAGACTACACACACATTGAAATAAAAGCCCCAACAGGTGAACAGGCAAAGAGATACATCAACAGAAAAGGATATCAACTCTCAGGTGGTCTTTAATGCCCAAGGGATCATCTACAATGTGTGTTTAGGCAACCCTGGTAGTTTTCACGACTCACACATATGGCACACCTGCGTCCTGTATGTAAGGTTTTCTAGGGATGACTTTTCATGAGGACAGCTATTGGGGGATGCAGGTTATACACTGGAACCTTGGGTTACATCACCCACAAGAAACCCACACAACCCCACTGAGCAAGGTTGTAATGATGCTCATGCTCAAACTAGAAATATTATAGAGTATGTAAATGGCTTGCTCAAACCATGGTTCTGATGTCTAGATACATCTGGAGGTCCCCTAAGTATGATCCAGCCACCTTGGCCAAAATATAGTTTGTGCCATGCATGATGTTGCACAATATAATTGTCAGGAAACAGCTGCAACAAAGACAACAAGGCCAAGAACTGCAATTCTCAGAATTACAAGCAGTGTCAGCAGACACAGATGAGGCATCTGAAAAAGAACAAGCAGATGTGGGTGATCCGGGCAGGTGCAGGCATGCACAATATGCTATGACCTGGCTAAGATGCATATAGCACAGACACACTCAATACTTAAGTCAAAATTTAAGAAGCTAAATACAAACAGTGATGACGAGGCAAGCTAAATTATCAACTTTGCTTACCCATGTAATGATAGTGTTCTGTGGGTATCAGATAGAGTCAGCCCCAGAAGAGATAACTTGTAGCAGCAACATTAACCAAGCTAACTGAGAAGTAAGAAGAGATAAAAATGAATTATTACCGCATATGCAAGTATTCTATGTCAGTAAGATAAAGCATGAATATCAGCAATAATCATATGTGTTGTATGCAACATAAAAATTAATCTGTTAAAATGTAAAAAAGTGGCTTTTCACAGTACATGGTATACAGCCTGCACATCAAGCCAAAGCATGCCCATGTCAAAACAGCACCATCAATGTTAGATCAAATGTTACATTCATTCATTCATATAGGTACATAAGCAAATATACTTACATATCCCTAAGAAATAGAACAAATAGCATTAATGCACATGACACAAATCAGTGAATATGCTATCTAACTGATTAATTTCCATAAATATGTAATTGATAATCACATATGTTGGCCTTTCCAATACTGTACATCATGCATAAAAGTTGTTCAACTCAGACAGCCAAACAGTGACCAGGATAATCTTAGCAGCTTTTGTGCAAGATGCTGACCTAGCACTAATTCCTAACTAGTAGGACTTCACTGCTAAGAACACTACAACAAATACAATGATAATCACAAACTACATAACAATCATTTGAACTTGAGCAGAAAAAAAATAGTGCAATACTTTTTTTTAAAGCAAGCATTAGCTATCCGCTCTTTGCATCACATAATGGTAACACTATGTCACTAAGAAATGTGCAAAGGGAAGGGTACAGACATCTTTACTTGCATGGGGTGAAGAGGGGGTTAAAGAAAGGCAAGCCTGACACCAAAATATTATGCATGTGTGTGAATAAGAAATCAGGTTAACAGCAGGTATTCATTATCACAGCCAGTAGCTACAGATGCAAATCATTCAATATTAATGTTTATATACATGTGCGTATGTGTGTGTGAGAATGCATGGCCAAGATAAGTTATACCATATGTGGGTCTGGCAGGAACACAATCAAAACACTTTTATAGCACTACACCCTGGCATCCCAGATTGGTGTGAGCCATGCATGGTAGGGAATTCAGTTCACCAATGCCACCCTTGACCATGTGAACTACCTCTGTGAGTAGTTGCACTGCTAGTTCCATGACCCTGGCTAGAAGCTGGGGTGCTACTTGAAAAATTCTTGGCATCTGAGAATGCAGGTTTACATGGGCCAGAGTTTTATGTACCATGTCCCTGTATGGGAGAAAAATACAAAAACAAATTATATTTATCAGAAAAATAAGCAGTGACTGACAAGAAAACAAATATGCATTTATGCAGTCATCTCTAAAAATGTATATAGTTGATCTTTATGAATACAGACATCTAATACAAGTGTAAATCCACCCCAACCAAAGCAATGATACACCTGACTAAGGATGTAGAAATGTGTAACTCTGGAATATATAGCAGCATTAACAGTGAATCAAGTATATGAAATTGGAATCTTCTTCTTCTTCTTCTTCTTCTTCTTCTTCTTCTTCTTCTTCTTTCGGCTGCTCCCATTAGGGGTCGCCACAGCAGATCAATGGTTTCCATTTCTTCCTGTCCTCTGCATCTTGCTCTGTCACACTAACCGCCTGCATGTCCTCTCTCACCACATCCATAAACCTTATCTTAGGCCTTCCTCTTTTCCTGTTACCTGGCAGCTTCATCCTTAGCATCTTTTTCCCAATATACTCTGCATCCCTCCTCAGCACATGTCCAAACCAATGTAATCTTGCCTCTCTGGCTTTGTCTCCAAACCCTCCAACCTGGGCTGACCCTCTAATATACTTATTCCTAATCCTGTCCATCCTCGTCACACCCAGTGCAAATCTTAACATCTTCAACTCTGCCACGTCAAGCTCTGACTCCTGCCTTTTTGTCAATGCAAATTGAAATGTTACCAAAGCATTTTTCTTCCTATATTCATACGTCTGTTAAAAATGTGTTAATGACATGTGGGCAGAATAAAAATGCAACATAAGTCAATGAGCCTTTTCCAGTAGTAAATGTTAAAAACCTTTACAAAAAGGAATTTGCAAATTGTACACAGCACTCATTTAAGTAAGGAAAATTGAATGCCACCTATTAAAAACAATCTATTCCCCACAGTCTACACCAACAAATACATATGTCATGGGCATAGCCAGAATAACATTTGCTTATGTCAGGCATATACAACAGGCTTAGCACAGTGTTTTGTCTAAAATGCAACCTTCCTATTGCTACTACTAATATAAAATGTTCTCACAGGTTCACATCTTCAGAGAAATGTGGCTAAAAGGCATGTAACATTAGACAAAGATCCTTCTAATATTAACTGCTATATTTTCTATACCAACATAAATGGACAAAGTATGGACATCATTCAATGTTATCTGGAAAATAATACCATCACAATTGTTTAACTATTATTTGAAAAGAAACATCACATACTTTGACAGAATTTGTAGTAAAATTCACCAAACATAATGCAATTGCAGCAGTCAAACAGCAGTATCTGAAGATGGTGAATCCAAGCACTTTTCCCTACTATGATACAAGTTCCTTAGCTCCAGATTGTGCTTATTTATTGCAGATTCACCCCTCTGGACATGGTAAATATGTAAATCAGGTGTTAGCTCATTACCATTCATAAATCATTCAATCTGTTTGACGTGCTGGGCACTGAAACATAGTGTGGGGACCTACATGATGGTGTACACAAAGTCTAGCAGTACAAGAGTGAGTATTGAGAAGTTGGGCTTGTTGAGGGCTTGTAAGTATAAATCATTAACAGTAGTCCATGAATAATTAAGTGTTTACACTCTTGCCACTTTTATGTACATTTACAAAGGGTCTGTCAGGAGGAATACAGTTAAAGAAGTTTGAGATTACACTAACTTACTTAGGAGATAAACTTTAAACCACCTTTAGGAATATATTCTTAAGGGGTAAATGTGCCTCTGAGCACAAATTGTGTGAAAGTTATATGAAGTATGCAAAACTTAAATCATACCAACAAGAAATATCTAAATAAATCTAAATCATAAGGCAATTGTTTTACAAAGGTATCAAAAGATAATACTGCTCACAAAAGGAAGGGAAGAACACACTCTTCTATTGAATACATTTGTTCTTACTGTATACATAATTTCTTAGGTTAACTGGTGCAGATATCAAATTTTTCTAGACATATCCACTGTGAAATAACAAAGGATAACTTTGAGGAAAATGGATATATTGCTTCATCAATCTAAAGTGCTACAATGTCAAATCTTTACTATATGTGCTCCATTTTCTCTGCCTCATTACTACTTCTTAGTATGTGGCACATACTGTTAATCTTCTTGGTGTTTCATTGAAAGGCCATGATTTCAAGATTCACATCTACAGTGGATGATGTTTCTGTGAAAATCGGGATCATTAATGTCCACATTTTCATGGTTGAAGGCGACAGAGCTGAGAAATCCACACACAGAGACAGTTTTCTTGTTTTATTTATTTATATCTTTATTTTTCTTTCTGCCTTTGCATGATACTTGGCATTGTTTGTTAGTGACTGTCAGCAACCACTTGTAGTGAACAATAGTTTGCTTCCAAAGACAAAAACTCAAAAATGTCATTTGGGCTGTCATCAGTAGAGCAAATGACACTGGCACAGGTGCACTTATGTCAGCACCCGGATCATTATTGAGTGGAGAAGATACACCTCTCATGTAAGTTTGTCTGTGGTCAAAGTCTTAATGTATCAAGTTGTGAATAATAGTAGAGGTAATGAAGGATTCAAATCCAGATTTCAGATAGTTTTACTGAGGGGGGAATAAAATATCAGATGCCACAGTCTTTTTATTAGGAATTGAACATGAAGTACATTTATCAACTTAAACCATGACATTTGCAAACCATCTCTGTGTAATGAATTCTAAATAACTTAACTATATTCTGTGTGAATTGTATTAAGCATAACAGTGATCATAGATAATTTAAAGTACACTTGCATGTGTATAAGTTAAACAATACTTGGGAGTTAGTGGCAAAAAAAAACACTTGTTATGCTCTCTGTGGCTTAATATTTTCATGCACTAACAGGGGTAAGAGCAACAATAGTGCAGGGTTTGTTTCCAGCTTTTGATAATTTTTCAATGTGCTTCTCCCAGTTACACAAATGTTTCACACTTTATTTCATACCTGCAGTGTATTTTGAAGGAATCATACATAATTTCTCTGTTATTCCATTTGTGCACTTTCAATTATGAACATGCATTTGACAAGGTTGTCCAGCATTGTGCATAGGGTGGTAAAATAAAATCTGAATTGGGTGCCAATTCACTACCATGTTTATAGGTATCATTCAGAAGACATGGCAAACAAAGTTGAAGGTGGTGCTCGATTTAGATCCCAAAGGTGGTGTCAACAGGAGCCCAGGATCTTTGTGGCATTTCTTGAAAGAAGCTACATCAGTAGGCTCCTGCAGGAAGACTATACCTGATCTCAGTACAAGGTTGAGGCTTGGAAGGGCTTAGCCAAGGCTATTACTAATGCAACTGGCATTCCACACAATGGTGAACAACAATGTCATCTTTACAGTGACATGAAGAGTTAGTAGGACCTCCTGAGATGATAAGAGGCAGAATTTAAAACTGCGAACGCCCCTGAGTTTTGTACGTACAGTGACCCATCACCAGTCAACAAAATACCATAGAGAGGCCAGACAATACACTTATTCATTTATGCATCTTATTTTTCTGTTTTGTGTTCTGTACAGCTGGTGAAAACATAGCTAGAAAGAGGGAGGGCATGTCAAGAATGACTGTCACATTTCAGAGATGCCACAGGTAAGTATGGCTCAGGTATGAATGCAATTAGGATCATAATACATCTTAAATTTAGTCAATTTTACAAGATTTCAGGGTATCAGTCCATATGAGCGTGAGACACACATGACTGAATAGACATACTGTATCTATATATCATGCATACATGCCTGCTCAAATAGCTCTTGATCACTGTATTAGGCAGTACGTAAATCAAGTTAGCTGTGAGGGATTCAATTCTAAGTCACATCAATTAGCTTCTAATAAAGAACAGTATATAAAAGTCTATTTTATGCAATATTAATTAACCTTAATATTTTAACCTTTTAGGTCTAACATAGGTCTTTCTACACATTAATGATTTCATGTATTTCAAATAGGTCATCTTTGAGCCTTACAGTGTGAGGTCTCCTGTGGCATGTACAGTTAATATTGATTTCTACTGCATTTATAGTTGGATAGGCACTGGTTCAAATGTGGGAATATATATATACATATATATATATATATATATATATATATATATATATATATATATGTATATACATGCAATGCAATATTGAGAGACAAGAGAGGTTTACCCAACAAACAGTGATATGGCTAAATCACACTTGTGTGAACAGTAGCATTGCTAAATCCTTTCAATCCATCAGAATAATCTGTATTAGATATATGATGATCAAGAGTCTTGCTTAGGTCACACCTAAAGTGTGTTCTTTCTGACACCTGTCCATTACTACCTCTTGTGGCAGATGCAGTTAATATACAGCTCTGTAAAGTCTGGAGCATTCTATGTAGGGGTGTAAATCTGGAGAGGTATGTCTATCAGACAAGTGCATCAGGCAGGATTGACTTAGCCAAAGAATGTTGATACTGATCAGTAATAGGTCCACATATTTTTAGGGGTCAGACTCCATGTTATTGGAGCCATAACCATTCCAAATAAATAGTGATGTAATCCATTCAAGTGTGTTTTTCACAAGACAGCAGCCGTGCTTCTTTCTGTGGCATCAGTTGTTGATGCTCCTCTCTCCTGAGGTCTGACCTCAGGCATTTGTTCAAGTTTGTCAAGATCTAACTGCCAAGTATCATAGACAACATTATTTATTTCACCAAAAATACTGATTTGTATTCCATGACTTAATGCAAAAAATGATGTATACATTTTATTGTTATTTTCACAATGTAGTATTTTAAAGGCAATAATGTATTTGTCATTTCTTGATGTGTGCCATGCTGCAAAGTTGTGCAAAAGTGTGACTGGACCTGTGTTATCATACTTTCTTGTGTTCTGTGTTTTGTGGTCGATGTTATTGCAGCCATTGCTGTACTTACTTAAGAGGATGCCCTGTATAATGATGTAATAGATGTGCCATTTAGCACAAAGCATATTAAGCATCCCATGTCCTAAGATAGTGCTAGTCATTTGTTCTTCTTTGTCAAAAGGTAATAGAATTAACCTCTGAAAGCCTGACTTTGCCAGCATCCACTCAATAGAGTTACTGACCTGTGCGTGGAAAATAACAAAATTTGTTACAGGCCAGTGTACAGCTGGTCTATGGGAAATGTAAATTATCAACAGTTCACTTACCGATACAAGTTAATGTTTTGCATGTTTGTTACTTATGTAACTGTACTGTCATACAGGTATTACTAATGTGTTTAATAAGGCTCACTTGAGGGCAGAAAGTGATATACAACCTGATGCTATACTGCATTCACATATGTACTTTGATAGACTTTAGTATTTCAATGTGTGGTGTGGCTGTTGCAGCAGGAAGGACACACATTATGTAACTGGTTACACTCACATACAAGTAAATGCACCATACTTATTTAATTATAATGTTTTTACATTTCTCCTGTAGCTTGATGTCATTATACAATACTGCTGGCATGGGCGTTTGCTTAGCCTAGGTTTTGTATGGGCAACCTATGCAGATGTGTAATTTGTGGCACACATATATGCATACTATGCATAGTGATATACTGACATTCCTATACATCCAATCCAGTTGTCAAGGGACTGAGTACATATGACTTTTGCCTTGATTTATGTGCATATTAGTATATGTCACATGACCATTTCCCTCATTTTGCAAGTAGATGCATCACACATCTGCTATAGTTAGACACCTGTAAATATGTACAGTATTCTGATAACAGGCTGGTCAAACTGACAGTTCTATATATGTATCATGTCCTTCTGGGTTGCTGTATATTTATACTAAGTATGTATGAACAGCTACACTTTCCATCATTTACAACATGCATGTTGCTGATGCAAATGCTTTTTACATAATTTATACTATTATTGGAAGCATTTCACAATTGCCCATGACTCTTCTCATTTGTCCCCATTGCTACAGGTAAGTACATTGCCATTACAACTTCATTATAGTTTCCTTTGTACACATAAGACAATGAAAGGGTTACAATCCTTTAACCTGTTTGTATGTTCCAACATCAGTCAGGTGTATATAAATTACTTCCTTTCATTACTCACACAGTATAAATCAAAATGGCAAAGTAAGTTCATACATCTGGTCCATGAGTATAGCTAGCCATATGCTCTTGTGAATACAAACTTTTCTGAAAACCGAAATGTATAGTGGAAACGCTGCATATTTTTTTTAATTGTCTAAACTATTGTATAATGTGCAATCCTTAGAAGACTTTGGCAGAAGCATTGTTTCAAAAAAAAACTGCTATTCAGAGAAACGCTTCTGCTTCTGGTCAGTGGTTTGTGTTTTTTTCTTTTTTTTTGACTGTCTCCGCTTCGTTTGCAATCCTATATAACACATGCTTTGCTAAGGAATGTTTACCTATAAAATAGCACTTTATGATTACAAGTTCCAGCAAGTGATGATTAAGTCCTTTTCTGAACTGCATAGGGTAGCAGTTTGAGATGAGTACATTTTTGAAATGATAGAGGTGGATGGTGAGGACAATAGCATAATGGTTGTTATAACATAATACTTTCTGGATACACAACTGATGTGCACTACCTGCAGTAGCTGTAAATCCCCTAATGCACCTACCTACTTGCCTTGACAACTATCTCACTTCTCCAGTTTAACATCATTCTACACGTATCTCATTTAACTCCCTTTGTTAGACTGTAGCTGCATCCCTCTCACATCCTTTTGCCAACATTTCCTTTTTATTATGTAGATGTGTCCCTAAGTGGACAGGATTACTTCTATAGTTAACAGTATTTATTTAATTAGTGATGTTCATAGGTTCATAGGTTCATAGGTTGGTACTAGGCTATCAGCCCTAGGGCCTATACAAGCCTAGCCATAACAATTCCCTGGCTATTTCTTCCCACACTATTTACTTCCCTGGACCCCTGTCTAGCAGGGCGACTGACGTGATCCCCGGGGTGAATTTCCTTTCTCCCATCCAATCGTCAAGGTTCCTTTTGAAGAGGACCAAAGAGGCACTCTGCTTGACATGTATGGGCAATCTATTCCAGAGTCTGGGGAGTCTCTGGGTCAGGAACCTATCCCTCCAGCATGTTTTGTTTATTGTGATGACAAGGTTTAGATCCCTGGAGTGTGTGGCTCTGAGGGATTGGGATTTCTTTAAGTGTAGCATGTCCACCAGCTCTGGGTTTGACATGGCCTTGTATGTTAAGCAAAGATCGCCTCTGAGTAGACGATATGCGACAGAGTATAGCTGGAATTTTTAAGGCGGTCAGCATAGGGCATCTGCTTTAGGCCTGTGATTTTTTTAGTGAGGTATTTCTGCAGCCTTTCCAGTTGTTAAAGATGTCTTGAGAGGTACATACCAAACGGGGCATTGTATTCTATAATGGGTCTAATGAGGGATGAGTACAGTGGGACAATGACCTCCTTCTTTCTGGATGAAAAGCCCTTAGTGATGAGGTGTGCCACATAGAAGGATTTCCTGACTGTTGTGGCAATGTGGTTATCGAAGGTGAGACCACTGTCCACCTGTGTCCCTAAGTCTCTTATCACACTTTCGGTGTTTAGTGTACTGCCACCTATATGGTAATTCATGGATACATGTTTTTTCCCAAAGGGGATAACTATACATTTCTTGGCATTGATCTTGAGCCCATGGCTCTGGCACCAAGCATCTGTTTCTGTAAGGCCTTTTTGTAGAGTATCCACATCATTTGGGGATTCAATAATGGCTCCCAGTTTGCAGTCATCTGTGAACTTTGTATTCCCGAGTCCCTTAGTGTTGGCCTGTACTTCAGAGAAGCAGATGCCAAACAAGAGTGGTCCCAGGACTGAACCCTGAGGTACTCCACTTGTCACTTGTCTGGAGCTGGATATGGAGTCGGATACTTTTACAGTGTGGGTTCTATCAGTAAGCCAGTTACCAACCCATTGGGTGATGTAGGGATTAATGCCCAGCTTAGTAAGTTTATCTATGATTCCAGAGTGGGGGATGGTGTCAAAGGCCTTGGCAAGGTCTAGGTAGGCTGTGTGGACCACCTTACCCTTGTCCATGGCTCTGGAGACTGATTCGAAGAAGTCAATCAGGTTCAGGAGACAAGATCGGCCCTTCACGAACCAAAACTGGGTGGGGTCCAGTGTTTGAAGGTTGCCAATGTCTTTGTTTATAAGTTCCATGATAATACACTCCATGGCCTTGCAGATAAGGCTTGTCAGACTGATGGTATGGTAGTTTCCGGGATCCAAGGTGGATCCCCCCTTGTGGAGTGGGATAACTGTAGCTCTGTGCCACTCAGTGGGCACGAAACCTGAGGTGAGGCTATGATTAAACATGACACTTTGGTGAGGTGCCAGTTCATATTGTAGTTCATGTAGTACACAGCCCGGGATGTCATCTGGTCCCATGGATGCTGTATTCTTAGCTTTGGAGAGTGAGTTTTTTACCTGTGTGGCTGTTATTACCGGAATCTGGCAATCTTCCAGTATTGAGATGGGCCATTTAGGGGGTGAAAGGGGGAGTGAAGTTGGCACTGAATCCATCTGCCAGGATATTGGCAATATCCTTGGGATCAGTATATTTAATGCCATTCTGTTTTAGCTCAGAGCAGATCTGAGCATTGCCATTTAGATTCTTGACATAGTTATAGAATGCCTTGTGGTTGTCTTTGGAATCTTTGGCAATTTTATTTTTGTAACTAGCTTTGCACATTAATCTACATTTTATATACATATATATATATATATATATATATATATATATATATATAAATACACATTACTCTTTAAGTTCCTCCTGCTTCTTAAGTATGTACTTTAAGTTGTCCTTGCCTTGTATTGTGCTGTCCACACAAACACATTTACTGAGGTTGAGTTTATTTACAACCTGTTGTTCATATTATGTGCTCAAGCCTCTCTGCACATCAACATCATCACTAGCAAGTGTTCTGGCCATGAATAGGTGCTGTTTAATGTGTAGTATAGCTCAGCAGCTTGTATATTCCATGGACAGTGCTGCGTGTTACTCTAACATGAACGAAATGTGTTAGCTTAGCGTGACGTACATGCTTGCTAACGAATCTCTGGGATTATATTTGAATGTTCTCATATTAACTTATATTGGGAAACTATTAATCAATTTATACAAGCCATTTGGAATGACATTTATTTATTTATTTGACATTTGGCTACCAGGAAAGTCTGACGGGGTAAGAAACCCATTTTCAGTGGAGGCCTGGGGAGAAAAACTCCAATGCAAACAAAAATTAAACTATACAGTTTTTACATAATAAAGAAAAAACAGGAAAACAGAAGAAAAGACAACTTACAGATAAACACAGAAGCAAAATACATACATTTTAAATGGGAAAATAAATAAGAACGTCTAAGCATTTCACAGAGAGGATTAACAAATATATCTGCAGTCGATACATTTAGCATAGGAAGTTTAACAAAACATGGCAGATAAGATAATATTATAAGAGGGACAGTTGCATCCTAATGAAATTGCATAGATAGTTAAGAAGGCAATGAGGCTAGACAGTATGGTTGGTCATGTTAGTGAAAATATCTTAAAGTAAGAGGAGATAGACCTAGAAGAAAAAATGGGGAGTTTAGTTTTGTTGAGATTAAGTAATAGTTGTGCATTATTGAGCCAGGACTCGATGGTGGAAAAGGCAGTTTGGGTTATTTCTCTGACATGTGCTACATTGGAGGAAGAGATAAGAGTTGAGTCATCAGCGTACTGGATTAGGGAATTTTGGTAGGAGGCAATGTGGGGATCATTTATGAAGGTATTGAAGAGAAAGGTTTCAAGGATGGATCCTTGGGGAACTCCTGTTTTCTTGGTTGGATACTGAGAGAGACAACTTTGCCATTTTATACACTGTTGCCTATTGGATAGGTAGCTAGAAAATCATTGTAGAGAGGGGACCAGAAAGGCCAAGGGAAGAAAGTTGGTGTAAGAGTTTAGGGTGTGAGATGGTACTGAAAGCTTTTGATAAATCAAGGAATAGTGCTGATGTTAGTTGGCTGGAGTCTCTTGCTTTGTTAATTGTATTCATGAAGGATATTAGTGCAGTAGTTATACTATGAGCTAGTCTAAAGCTATGCTGGGTGGTGGGTGTTAGTAGTTTGTTGTGGATTAGATGGTTAAGAAGCTGTTTGTGTACTAATTTTTTTAAGATTTTGGAGAGACACGATAGGAAGGTGATGGGGCAGAAGTTAGATAATTCAGTAGATTTGACTTCTTTATGTAATGGGATTATGATAGATATTTTCCAAAGGGAGGGAATGAGGGATTCTGTGATGGATCTACTGATGAGAATGCTGACTGAATAGGCAATGGCCTTAGCGGCAATTTTCAAATATTCATCTGGGAGGTAATCAAGAGAAAGAGAGCAGGGTTTTACTGACTAACCCTCAGCTGTCACACAAGACCGAGTTCTAAAAGTGCTGTCAAAAGCTAAAAATACTGTATCGATGGGTCCTGACCATATCCATGGATGCATCTTAAATAGCAGGAAACGTGATTTAGCCACATCCCTAACAACACTGTTCAATCTTAGTCTCAATATAGGTTTTGTACCAAGTGAATGGAGAATAGCTACAATCATTCCCCTGCATAAAAGAGGACCTTCCACAGACCCAGGCAATTACAGACCCATAAGTCTTACCAGCCTCATATGCAAAGCCATGGAAAGACTTTTCATGGAATTAATCACTCAGACCTATGGAACCTCTAAACACTAAACATGTCTCAGTTTGGATTCAGCAAGGGCAGGCCATGCGTATTCAACCTGATAGATTTTTTGAAAAGGTCACCAAAGAAATGGATGAAGGCAAAATAATATACATCACATATCTCAACATGGCCAAAGCTTTTGACACAATTCACCACTAAGGCATAGTAGAAAAGCTAAACAAACCTGGAATAAATCTCTGTCACGTACTGGATTGCCAACTGGCTCACATACAGGATGTAGATAATCAAAATAGGGGAAGTTACCTCCACAAAGAGATCAGTCACCAGTGGAATCCCGAGGGCTCTGTGCTGGGACCTCTCCTGTTTGACATTTACATTTCTGAAGTTAAAACCAACACCAAAGGGCTCTTGTTGACTAAGTTTGCTGATATCTGCAAGATAGAAGCAGTCACTGAATCCCCAAATGACTTAGCCATCCTGCAGGAAGATTTGTCTTAAATAAATAACTGGTGTTAAAATCATGGTCTGAAACTACATAAACTACATGCAAAAATGCACTATTGTATCCTTTGGGAAGTCAGGTACCATCTACCATCCTACAGACAGCTAAGAGGTAACCAATCACTGAATATAATGCCCCCTTTGGCAAGTATCTGCCCAGACACATGCAACAACTGGAATGCCCACAGATAAACTTTACTAAAAGGATACATGGCCTAAACAACATGTTCTACGTGAACCAACTCAAAGTCCTGTCACTATACTCAGTATCCTACAGACTGCTAAGAGGAAACCTTTGTCTGGCATGCAGGGCATCCTCCAACCTATTACTGATGGATTTTCTGCACATCAGTAAGGCAAGTGACATCAGAAATACTCTGTCTAGGTATATAAACCTGTTCTGCAACATCAACAGAATGGTTTGGAGGGACAGGTCTATTTCACAGAGAATACTGTTGCTATGGAACAGACTTCCCATCCAAATAAAACAAAATTCATCTCTGTCCATTTTCAAGATCAACTTAGATTTATGGATGGGAAACAAAAAATATACCCCAGAACTGCCCGCTGTACTACTAATGCACATACGCAGCTCCTAAGTGCTTTATACCATTCATGGGTCCCCTCAATTATCTATGTTATGACCCCAGTTATTCTCTTTAGGGGGTAATATATAATTATTGACCATGGGATAGATCAGGACAATCTATAGCCAAATGGGAAAGGTTATTTTGAGCACAAAAAGTGAAATTGGCTAGGCTTAAAATGAACCACAAGGGTAGCTAGCCTACTGCTTACCTATGAACCTATGAGCCTGAAAAGTCTGTAGTTTCTAAAACAGAAATGGGCACCCAGAGTATACATGCAAAACTTTGGCAGAAATTGTCAGAAATGTAATGTAAACACCTCCAGACATTTAATGATTATTTAACAAATGCTATTCATTCAAATCAGCCTTTAAATGGGATTAGTAAACTTTTACCAAAGTATGTAGTAGTAGCAGTGTTCTAGATGTGCACTTAATGCACAGTGCTAGTTATAGGATCACACACATGAATAACATAGAACTCAGTGTTAAACTTGCAAGTTTCTCAAATGCTGGTCATTATTTAGTAACTTCAATCCTCAATGACTTGCCTAAAAAAGAACACATTTTATGAGGAACATACCAAAAATATGAGGCAAATTCTGGACATTCTTGCAAAAATCTGGAGAGTTGAAAGGTGCGTCTACATATTTACAATTTGTTTACAGTATAGTAGACTAGAATTCTTACGTATTGGATTAGGGTTTTTTACATTTTAAGCAAATTATGTCAGTATAGTGATCAACTAGTTTGCTCCTATTCTAGTGTAGTGTGAGACACATTTATCTGAGTTGGTCCTTGTGGATAAAACATGAGCAGAAACAGGGCTCTTTAAGATTATCAAATGTTTTTTTCTGAATCTGGGTTAATTGATTTATTCATATATTACATTATGCAGTTGATTGCAGTCAGCAGGAATGATGTTTGAGAAACACCTTTCTCAGATTGCTTTGTGGAACTGGCATCTTCATAGAGTTGTGAAACAAAAATGTGACCACAATGAGTAAAGGATGGCCAAAATACAAATAAACAAAGAAAAAAATATATCAGAATGACCATCCAACACAACCAATGATAAAAAATAAAACTTTAATAAGAAAAGGTAAGCTCCTTCTGACAACACAAGATGCTGCATCAGACCATATAAAGGTAATGAATAAAACACACACACACACACACACACACACACACACACACACACACACACACACACACACACACACACACACACACACACACACACACACACACACACACACACACACACACGCACACACATTGGGAATAAGCTTTAAAGGAACTGCATCATTCAGTCCTGAGCCTCTATCTGCTCATAATCCCAAAATCCATTTAATCTCAGAACACTCTGTTTTATTTACAACTTATTATTTGTGTCTGGTCTTTATAATTGGTAGAGGGACTCTAATGCTATGACTTTCTACACTTTTGTTACACTGGGTGCAAATTATTTGTTTACTATCATACACAGTGCTGTTGGGGCAGACAGTATTAGACTTTTTTATCTAGACACACTGATTTTTTAAATAGTAAAATAAACATAATATGTTTATAACTTGACCTTATTCTTAAAAATAAAGTTTTTGTAACTTAAATATTGCTCTTATAAACTTAGAAAATTGATAGAATAATAGGTTTTGTACTAAGATGGATTTTCTGAAGGGTATAAAGGCTGAAACTCAAGTATCTGCCATTATTTTCTGACTTCAATCCTCATTGATTTGACAGAAACCAAAATGTTTATGAGAAAAAGACTAAAAAATATGGCCCAAAAATCTGGACATTCTGTGAAAATCTAGACACTTGACAGGCATGGTTAGCATGTATTTTCTGAAGGATATGGACTCTGAAACTCCAATGTATGTCATTATTTAGTGACTTCAATCCTCAGTGGTTTGTCCAAAAGCTACAGATTTTATGAGGAACAAACCAAAAATATGAAACAATAATCTGGACATTCTGTGGAAATATGGACAGTTGAGAAGCAGGAAAGGTAAGTGTAAATGTGACATACAGTGCTATTTAAGGTTTCACCTTTGAGAAATTTCTTGGCATCAGTGTTTCAAACACATAATAAATAGGTTATAATCGGTGACCCGATCATAGTCATCTATGACGTGGATGGGGTGAATGGGAATGAGTAAAGGTGAGCACATTAAGGCTGAGCAAAACAATGATTCCCCAATGAAGGAATCTCAACAAAACAATTTATGGAGGCCTTTTTGGATTGAGAAGTATTTTTTTCATTCAAGAAGTTGGGAACTGGGGGAGTGGCCAAGATGGGCTCTGGATAACAGCAGGATCTTTCAGCTCCACCAAGATAACTACTAAAACCAGGAAATGTTGTCACTAATTTCATCAAATAGAACTTTTTTCTACTAATTCTGTTTTGGGACAACATCCTCTACAATAATATCTGAAAAAAAAACAGAAGTGGACAAGATTTTCCTGTCAAAAATGCATTTGGAAATATTTTACTCATCTCAAGTCTCCAGAATGAGCTTTGCAAAGACAAACAACCAGGATTCTATCCTCAAAAGAGAACTTCAAACACTATTGACTAACTTGCAGGATTTAACAACTAAAACAGATAAAAATTATACTAAAATTGACAATTTCAAAGAAAAATCTGCGAAGCAGATGGACTTACTACATAAAGATTTACAACAGCAACAGGCACAGATCTCTGGCATTGAGGAAGTACTTAGTGACATGAACTGTAGAATAAAAGAAGGGGAGAACAATATAGAATTCCTACTCAAACAAAATACTCTTCTTCAAACCAAACTGGATGCCTTTGAAAACAGGTCCCGGCACAATAATATCAGGATCTTTGGACTGCTGGAAAACATAGAAAGGAATAATATGGTAAGCTATTTAACTTCATGGCTACCAAATACTCTAGATTTTCCAGAGGCTTTGTCCTTTGGTATAGAAAGAGCCCATAGGTCATCATCTTTTTCTAATACCAACAAGAATATACCTAGGTCAGTGACAGTAAGATTTATGTCATCCTTGGATAAAGAGATGGTTTTAAAAACTGCCTGGGCAAAAGTTATATGCTTTGATAATGACTGTTCCTCAATGGTAACAGCAAAAGGGAAGACATTTCTACCACTGATTAAAGAACTTAAAACAGCTCAACTGAAAACACACCTATTGTTTCCAGCCAAATTGAAAATCTTTTCGCCTGAAGGTCCTAAAATGTTTGAAGATCTAGACTCTGCTCTGGCTTATATTAAAAAACATAAATTTTTAGACAAGATAGAAGAAATAGAATGGGCTAATTCTTCATTAAAGAGAATGACATCTGCTACTTCATGGAAAATTACTGACAAATTAAAAAGACTGTAAAACAAATGACAATTTCAACTACTACATATCTTCCTCTTTGGAGACTCTTCAAGTTTTTTTACATCAATTATCCATAAGAAATTCAAAAGCATACAAAGGAACCAATTGTACAAAGGTTAATAATGACAACAATATGGGTAGCATTCTCTTAAGGAGAAAGAACTATTGATGTCATGTTTACTTGTTTATTTTCATATCTCAGTTTCTGAGATCCAAGGTTAGTAGTTTGTTATATTTAATTTCCTTCTAAATAAGCTTCTTACCTCATAACTAAATGTGTTGCTTATTATACAGTATGGACTGCTTTATAGGATGCTTATTGCTGTACTGATTTGTTTTATAAGATACACAGCTATATAAATATATTCTATGTTACAGATGCTGTTTCATATAAACAAAGTGGTGGATACAGTTCCATATACATAGAATGGTAGAAGCATTCATATATGTAAAGTGACAGAGGCTTTGCCTTTTTTTTTTGTCTCCTTCCCTCCCTCTCTCACATATATTTTGATGGTTGAGTTTAATAGATGGGGAATTGGAGATATCGTTGGTGATTGTTTTTTTTTTAAGAAATTTAATGTCTTGATATGTTGTATAGCACTCAGTATACTGTTGTAATTTAGTGTGGAGAGGCACTGGTCTGCTTGGATCTCTGGGGCTGCACAAGCTTGTTTTCAGCTATTTCAGACTCTTCTCAGAAAAAAAAGAAAGCTTGTGAAGCCTTTTACTTACAAAATTCCCACTGAAAACACTCAGAGAGACAATTCAGGGTCCTAGCAGTCTCGTGCAAAATATCCATGAGCTGTTAAAGTGTTTCCTTCATTAAGCAGACATGGAAAAGCAATCCAAAGCAGCCACATGAACTTTGACCTATGATAACGTGCATACGCGATGTGAACATGCAGGGACATACAGATTCAGGAAGTGAAGTCGTCATGAATTCAAGGATTAATAGAAAATGAAACTTTGACTGCACAAATGTAAGTTAAAGCTTTAAAAACTAATTCTGAGTTTCAGAATGGATGTTTTAGATAGTCAAATCAGTAAAATGTGTACTGCATTATGCTCCACAAGATTTTTGGATAAATGGCAGAAGTACTGTTTTTTTTTTCTCTCGTAAAGCAGAAGACCTATACTGAGAAGCCTTAATAGTAATGATTGTAAACTTTGATACTTTATGGTTTCTATATGCATAAAAATGAGAATAACATCTTTTTAACTTGATACTTACAAACTTGTTCATAAAACATTTGTTTTTCCTTTCTGAATAGAAGAAAATGTATTTTCATTGTTTTAATTAATACAATATTTTTTTTTGTTGTACAAACCCCTCTGGTCAGATTCTTAGGTAAACAGATATGTATCTCTAGCTTAGTACAATGGTTTTATGTTACTATAGACACATGATAAGAATACTTCTTATCATTACAGTGTGCATAAACAGACTGAATGTATGTTTTACATACCAAATGACATGCTTATTTGCTTAAGTAACTTTATACTAAATGGAGAAAGGAACGGAGGGAGGGGTGGAGGGAAAGCAGAAAAGGAAAGTGAAAACTAAGTCTGTTTCAAACTGACTAAATGATACTAATTACTTGTGGTTGTAAAGAGAAAATTGTTTTTTCTTCACTCTCTTTCATGGATATGTACACTATACATACACTGGATGGCAGAGGGGCCCAAACATTTCTAAGACTAAGACAACATGATAAATCTTACTATAGAAAATGTGATAATTTGAGATCGTTTATGTGACAGAGTGATTTATGTTATGTATATTTTTATGACTGCAACTAAAGGTGTAAAGCTCTATAGTAACTTAAGATGAATATCAGAAAATGGATATATTGCTTAATTATTCATTTACTCTTTTACTATACTGCCACAATCCTAACCCAGGTTGTGATAATTTTTGTTTAAGACTATTCATCTAATGATATGCATAACACTGAAGGGGCTCCTTCAATTGTAATATATTTGTTTAGAAAATTGTAGAATATATATATATATATATATATATATATATATATATATATATATATATATATATATATATATATATATATGTGTTAAAGGGTAGTTCGTATTATTATACATCTATATTACAGATATAGGATTTGTTTAAACCCAGAGGTTAGTCAACATAGAAATGTATATATTCTCATTATTAGAGAGTCTAATGGGTTCTCTCATCTATTTTCAAGGTAAAGACAAAAGATTTCATTTGATAGCTTTAGAATATGTTATTTATGATTGTTATTCCATGCTTGTTAAACTACTTTATACAAGTAAGGCATAATATATATTGATGTGTTTTGATGACAATCTATCAATTACAGTTGAGTTAAAAATCAATCATAGATTTTGAAGAAATATTATTAATGATTTAATCTTCTAATAACATTTTTCAATAAGTCAGAATTTTATCAACTAAGTGTATCTAGGTTTTGAAAACTGAAATTTTATTCTATTACTCTTTAACTGGTCTATATTGAACTTAAGACTAGAATTTACAATACATCGAATGCATTTTGATTGTTCCTGCTGATTGTAAATGTTAAATTTTTCTAAATTTCAAAGACTCGAACAGACTGATTAATACAAAAATATTTTAATATATCAAGAAAAGTTTAAATTTCTGTATAGGGATTTTTCTTTAAACATTAAATGGAGGATGAGTTTTTTCTAAAATATGCAATTTGAATGATTACAGATAATGGGTGGTAGCTGAAATGCTGCTGTTTTAGACAGGGTGGTAATTTGAGTGTCATATGCTACTCAGATTGGGAGTTATTAACTCCAGGCTGGGTGCGGGTTTAATTTTTAAGAATTTGTTGTATACTTTATGTTACAATGGGCATATCATTTTGACGTCCACATCATTCATTACAATTGTATTCTCAATTTTAAAAAATCTCAAAGAATTTCATACTCACAAAAGTCTTACTCTATTGAATGATATAGTTGAATTCATAAACACTGGAGGGAATAGAATAGGAATACATATAAAGCTTGAAATAATGTCCATATACATAACAATGACACATATATATTTCAGTAAACATCAATGGATTAAATAACCATTGTAAAAGAAAACATTTTATTTAGATATTTAAACTTACATAAATTTAACTTAATCTTTCTTCAAGAAACCCATCTTTTGAAAGAGGACATATCTAAATTAAACAGAAACAAATACACAATGTTAGTTCGGAACACACTATGAAAAAAAGAGGGGTAGCCATCATGTGGAACAAAATGTTATCAATTCCCAAGATAATTAAGACATATAAAGATGACAAAGGCATGTTTTGTTTAGTCATAGTTCAAATTAATGGAAAGATTTTTACTTTCATTAACATATATTGGATTCCAGGTATATGTAAAAATACAGTGAAACAACACATTAACCAAGTAGTACTCCTTTCTAAGGGAGACATCATCATGGCTGGCAATTTCAATTGTACCTTAAATGAAAATTAAACAAGTGTTCCAGGGAAAAGAAAAATATCTACTCATGCTAAACATCTGAAAGACTTTATAAATTCATAACACTTGAATGACATAAACAACCAAGCTGATATAAAGTCACTGCGATATACTTTTTTCTCCAACAGACATAAATCTTATTCCAAGATAGATAGGGTCTTGATCTCTAATCAATTAGTTAATGACTTATCTAAATCTATGATTATCTCATGCCCATTATCAAATCATAACTTAATAACCTTTGAACTTAATATAAATGTAGTGAATAACATACAATTTAAAAGAATTCCAGCATATTTATCTCAATTAAAAGATTTCAAAGAGTTTATAAACCAGGAGATGCAAAATATTTTAGAAACAAATTCCTCACCGGATATTTTGGTTTTATATATTTGGGTTGCCTTAAAAGCATAGTTATATGGGCAAATCATCAGTAATAATAAAAGGAACACTTAGGACACAGAGTAAATTAGACAAATATAAATGTAATAACAAAAATAACTTCACTAATAAAGACATAATAGAAGAAATGAATAAACTAAACAATGAATACAAAGAAATTCTAAACCACAAAACTAATATTTGTTCTAGAAAAATATAAATTCTTAGCTTTCTCAATGAATCCCAAATACTTAAATAAACTCAAAAATAAAACAAAAAGACTTAATAAACAGAACCATATTAAAAAGATTTGTTTCTCTTAGGACAAATAAGAAAGTCTCTAATCTACAAGATATTCTAGATGAGTTCAGGGATTATTGCCATAAAATTAATCATAACATGGTAGATATGGAATCAAATGATAAAATAAAAGAATTTGTAATAAAAATATAGAAAAAGTCAACAAACAAAAGTCAGAGTTAATAGATAGACATATTTCATTAACAGACATTCAAACACAGATAAAAAAAACAAATTAAATAAAGCACCAGGAAATGACGGTATTATCTCAGAAATCTACAAATTTATGCCAAAAAATGTTCTTTCACTACTACAAAATGTATTTTAACAGCCCAGAATGAAACTAAAATTCCCCCATCATGGAGATACACCTTTATCTCCCACATTTTAAAAACTAATAATAGTCCAACAAAGTACTCCTCATATAGGCCCAATTCTTGACTGAATGTCGACTATAAAATGTTTATGAACATTTATGCAGATAGACTTAAGAAATTTCTTCCTAATATAATTGAAAAAGATCAAAAGGGCTTCATTACAAACAGAAGTACTTTTGATAATATGAGAAGAACATTAACACTAATTGATTATGCTAATAAAAAAAGAGAGGTCTGACATTAATAAGCCTAAACATAAATTCAGCTTTTGATTCAATGAACTGGGATTATTTGTTTATCCTACTGAAATGTATAAACTTTTCATACAAATTTGTAAACTTGATTGAACAAATTTATAAAGGAGCATTAGCATATATAAAAACAGGCACATATCTCTCAATATTTTCCCATTTTAAAAGGAACTAAGCATGGTTGCCCACTTTCACCTTTATTATTTACCCTAGTTATGGAACCATGGGCTAATCTAATAAGAATGAATAAAGATATAGAAGGCTTTAATATAAATACTGATATATCATCTAAAATCCAACTTTTTGTTGATATTCTCATCACGTTAAATGGAAATAATCCCTCTCTAGCACTGTTATTCAATTCCATGGATAACTTTCAAAAAATCTCAGGTTTAGTTTTTAATGAAGACAAGACAAAAATAATACCTATATATGCAAACAAAAATAAACTGGAAAGAAAATACCATAAATTCAAACCTAATTCTGATCAAATAACTTATCTAGGTATCATACTAGCAAGAGACATAAAGACTATAATCCATCTTAATTATGGTAAAAGTCTTAAAAACATACAAACTCCAATTACAAATCGGAACAGAATGCATTTTATAATGGAAGAGACACTTAGAATAATTAAAAACTCACTCAAATGTTCATTTAAATTTCTTGTGTTAGCACTAGAATTCTCACTACACACAGTTTTTACTTTTAGCCAGGCATTTAGTGTAGGAAGAGTGTTCCCCCACCCCTCATTTCCATTACTTACATTACATGTTTTGTCAGTACTAACCTCCTCAGTTCTCAAGTTAGGTCTCTTTTAGATGTTGTTCCAAGTTAGTACTGGAATTATTTAAACCTCAAGAATATGATAGAGAATCCCCAGGAAATTAAATAAATAGGTCAAATGTATAAATGTGGGATGTGCATATTATTCCCACATTTTAGAAGGTAGTGAATTTAAGATTAATAACCATAAAATCAAAATGTATGGTAAATTATGTTGTAATATAGAAAAAGTTGTATACTGTGTAGTATGTTTCAGTTGCCCATATTTTTATGTAGGCAAAATGGAATGAAAGTTAAAAAATAGGATTGGTGAACATCTTAACGATATCAGGTACTTAAAATAAGCTAATGCTTTAGCAAAACACTGTATTACTGATTTCAGTCATAAATTCAAGTTTATTATTTTAGGAAAACTCAAAATTTCTCCTAGGGGTGGAGCCTGGCCATCGTTACTCGAAAAAGCTGAGCTAGAATGGCAAATGCTTTTAAACGTGCATAAATGGCCAGGTTTAAATGAAACCATGAATATTAAGTGCCTTCTAAAAATAAAGGCACTAAAGAGATAAAAAAGTGTTTAAATAAACTATTTGATGTTTTAAAAGACGTAAAATTAATAATGAGTTTAGCTTGTGTCAGCTACATATTGTACTTATTTTACTGCCTGCACTTTAACAAAGTCATTTTTGTGTTTAAATTACCTGTTTAACTGTTGTAGGCTCCACACTCAAGTGTGATAGCCATTTCTGTGCATTAAAAATGTATTTTTGATTGTATCTGCTTTATTTTCTGGAAAAAAAAAAAATATATATATATATATATATATATATATATATATATATATATATATATATATATATACTTGTTTTCCCACCTTTCTAAGCTAGTATAGTCCATTTATCAGGTTAGTGCTGAATTCAGGGCTTTGTTACACGTTTCTGTGCTTGCCCATACCTTACTTGAATAGAAGGAAGTTTCTCTGTTCACTGTGAGAGAGGGAGCTTTGAGCAGCCTATCTGTCCCTGGAGGAGTGGTTTCAGCCTAGAAATTAGTAGTTTATTGGCCATTTTGGGCTAATGTCTATCTCTTTCATTTCCCTGCTATAAAACCCGCATTTGCAAGGTTTTGAGCACCAGGCAGCGCCGGTTAGCTAGGATATAACTATTCCCAGCTCCACAAAGTATACTCTTTAATTTTTCCCTTGGAACTAGACAAACTTTCAACTTAAGCACTCAAACCATTCACTTCTCATCCCGGCACTTGCTCAAAACTCATAGCAAGCACTAATAAACCTTAGCACTACACCCCCCTATACTGTAGAGAAGGACAAGGCTCTCTATTCAACCTTACCTGCCAATCAGTAAAACAGTTCACTGTACCTATCCAGGCATGTCCAAAGGGCAGTTTCAGGTGTACTCTCTGGTCCAACTGGTGAATCATTTTTGAGGCAATGTTACAAATGCCTCATGTACACAGACAACTCTCTCCTCTGTCCACCAAACACTAATACATGCGAGAGATGCAATTATACAGCCAAACTGGAGGCTAAGCTCTCTCAACCCAAGACTGGACCAGGCAGTCAAGAGGAGAAGGGAATTACTTGCATCACACCACCAGCCTCACATAGACCTATGAAGCCAGCACCAGCAAAAAACACACATAAATACATGAAAACATACTCAGAGGTTCTAAATAAAAATCTGCAAAAGCAACAGAGACCTCCAAAGCAGACATCCAAGCAACCTCCACCCCCAACACAAACCATGAAACACATACTTCATAAAATCAGTGTGCCACACAATCAAAGCCCTTAAGGCAAAATAACATAACCAACACATTAGTAATAGGTGACTCTATAGTCAGTCACACTGACATCCCACTCACTAGGCTGAACAAGGAGAAGGTTACTGTTAGCTGCCTGTTGGGTGCCAGGTTCTGCCACATAACTCAAGCACTCCGGTCACTCCAGAACAAGTACAAATATGACTCTATCATTGTCCATGTTGATGTAAATGACCTGAGCCGTACCTCCCTGGACTACATGAAAAGAGACATGGAAGAGCTCTCTGATCACGTAGCTCAGGCCGGTATGACCCTGACCCTGAGTAGCATCCTGCCCTCACCAAGAATGATACCACAGTATAGAGAAATAATTATCAATTTCAACAATTGGCTAAGCTTCTGGTTTCATTCAAAGGGGATCCAGTGTCAGACAGCCTGGGAAGACATGCTCGACAAGCCACGCTGCTTCACTAGAGACTGCTTGTACCTGTCACCCTTAGGCTTTCGAATACTGGCCAAGGCTCTTGCCACCCCCATAGTGCCTTTTTTAGGCAAGGCTCAAAAGACAAACCCACCACCATAAATAGCGCAAGTAACAAAAAACTGAGGTTAATGCTACTCAATGCCAGAAGTCTAAACCTCAAAATGCATGCACTCGAGGCACTCCTCAGTATGGAGAAAATCGATATATGTGCAGTAACAGAAACCTGGTTTAAGGCTCCAGAGAGCACCCCAGCACTACCAGGCTACAACCAATACCATACATTTCGGCCACAAAACCCGGACCAAAATACAAAAGGCTGGGGAGTATCCATATTCATCAAGGATACCCACACCTCCAGGTTAGTGGCACAGCACGATGCTTCAGAGATCATCCACATGCAACTAACAATGGGAAAAACTGCTATTAAAATTATAGCTTGCTACAGATCACCCACCATGTCCCAGGACCCCCACTCTGCATTCTTGGAAACACTGGGAAACATAAAGGTCCTACTAAACACCCTGATATTGGGTGATTTCAATTACCCAAACATTAATGGGAGAACTACTCAAGTGCAAACTCCCTTGCTCAACATTTCCTAGAATTTATAAACTCAAACACCCTGGATCAACTGGTCAACACCCCCACCAGAGGTGACAGCATATTAGACCTGGTCATCACCAACATGGGCAACCGGTATTCCACACCGGAGGTCAACCCCTTGCTGGTTAGATCTGATCATAAACTAATCACTCTGAATATCTACATTCTGCCACCACCCCCGGTCAAAGAAACCACCGTGAAAAACTTTTCAAAAGCAAACTTCACATTACTTAAGACTGAGGTGGGAAGTTTCAAAGCCCCTATGCTAAAGGATAACGCTGTCCAAGCTGCAAAATCCTTTACTAATGCACTCTACAGGCACCTACAAGAATGCATGGATCTTGCTATCCCATACAAAACCAAGACACACTCCTCCAAGAAAAGGAAACCAGTCTGGTGGACCCCTGCCATAAATAAGCTATACAATAGAAGGAGGAAACTAATACAGAAAAGAGTAAAATCCCAAGAAGGGAAGACATCCCTGATCAGTATCAGCAAGAAACTACGTTCCCTCATAAAATCATCCAAGGCTAGCTTTGAAAGAAAAATTGCCATGGACTCCAAAGATAACCACAAGGCATTCTTTAGCTATGTCAAGAATCTAAGTGGCAATTCTCAGATCTGCTTAGAGTTAGTGCAGAATGGCACAAAATACACTGAACCGACCGATATAGCCAACATCCTGGCAGACAGGTTCAGTGCAAACTTCATCCCCCTCTCACCCCCAAAAGGGCACATAACTATACCAGAAGAATGTAGTGCCCCTGAAATCACAGACACTCAGGTTAAAACAGCCCTCTCCATAGCCAAAAACACAGCATCAATGGGACCAGACGGTGTCACAGGCTGCGTCCTACATGAGCTCAAAGATGAACTAACCCCTCACCTAAACACACTGTTTAAACTCAGTCTCTCCACAGGCTACATGCCCACAGACTGGCGCACAGAAACAGTTATTCCACTCCACAAAGGTGGAGCCATAATGGACCCCGGGAATTATCACCCTATAAGCCTGAATAGCTTGGTCTGCAAAGCCATGGAGCGCATCATCATGGATCTCATTAACAGAGACAATGGAAACCTCCAAACACTGGACCCTACCAAGTTCGGCTTTGTTAAGGGCAGATCATGCCTCCTAAACCTGGTGGACTTCTTTGACACAGTTACCAAGGCTATAGACAAGGGAAAGGTGGTCCACACAGCCTACCTAGACCTTGCAAAGGCCTTTAACACCATTCCCCACTCAGGTATTATAGACAAGCTCACCAGGCTGAACATAAACCTCTATGTCATGAGATGGATTTCCAACTGGCTCATGGACAGAACCCACATGGTAAGAGTTGCAGGAGTTAGGTCTGACTCTAAACCGGTTACAAGTGGCATTCCTCAGGGCTCAGTCCTAAGACCCCTCCTGTTCGGCATATACTTCTCAGAGGTACAGGCAAGCACAGGAGGACTATGTCTGACCAAGTTCACAGGTGACTGCAAACTAGGGGCTATAATTGACTCTCCTGCTGACACAGACATCCTCCAATAGGGTCTAACTGAGACAGATACCTGGTGTCAAAACCATTGCCTCAAGCTAAATGCCAAAAAGTGCATGGTCATCCCCTTTGGAAAAAACAAAGTACCCACAAACTACCACATAGGTGGTAGCCCCCTAAATACGGAAGACATAATAAGGGATCTGGGGACCCAAGTAGATAGTAACCTCTCCTTTGATAATCACATTGCCAAAGTGGTTAGAAAATCCTTCTACGAGGCCCACCTAATCACAAAAGAGTTTGCATCCAGATCGAAAGAGGTCATTGGGCCCCTCTATGCATCACTCATCCGGCCCATCATGGAGTACAATGCCCCATTTGGGATGTACCTTACAAGACACCTGCAACAACTGGAAAGACCACAGAAGTACCTCACCAAAAGGATCACTGGCCTCAAGCAGATGCCCTATGCAGCTCGACTGAAGAAACTCCAGCTGTACTCGGTTGCATACCGCCTACTCAGAGGTGATCTCTGCCTGACATACAAGGCCATGTCCAACCCAGAATTGATGGACATGCTCCACCTAAAGAAAACCATATCCCCTCGAGCCACATGCTCCAGGGATCTAAACCTCACCACAACAATAAATAGGACGTGCTTGTGGGATAGATTCCTGTCCCAGAGACAACCCATGCTCTGGAACAAGATTCCAATCTACATTAGGCAGAGCTCCTCGCTAACCCTCTTCAAGAGAAACCTTGACGAGTGGATGGAAAACAGAAAGTTTACCCAAGAGATCATTTCAATAGCTCTGCTGGACAGAGGCACAGGGAACTAATCTAAGGGGGCAGCGAAAGCCAACACATTCTGGCTAGGCTTATAATACCTTCAGGCAGATAGCCTAGTACCTACCTATGAACCTAAGAACCTATGATTGGTTGATCCTGGGGAGGTGTGGTGTGATATAATTTATGTATGGAGGTAAAAGCCATTTAAAATTAGGACAGTGTTTTTTAAATTTGTCTGATGAAGTTCCAATATTGTTTTAGGAACAAAAGCGCTTACCTTATTTTAAAAACTTGAATTTAATTGGTTTCACAAGTGCAAAGGGTAAGTATTTTATGAGGGGTGGACCAAATAAATAAATAAGAGACTTTTGGGGGTGTTCTAATAACTCAGGCACAGGTAAGAAGTATGTGGTTTGTGTGTGTGTGTGTGTGTGTGTGTGTGTGTGTGTGTGTGTGTGTGTGTGTTTATGAAAGTGAATGAGGTAGATGCCTGTGCCAACAGGATGCATGGGCTGCCACTGTAAACTACCACATGAAAGTGCTGACCTGCACTTGCAGAAGATGACAGTGATTTACAGTTAAAAATGAGGTTTTCAACTGAATCAAAAATTACTGCATCACAGAAAAAGACACTTCTTACAGCAGTTCTTTTCAAAGGCAGTGGGTCTATTTCTGAATCCTCTGGTATATTTTTAAATAGTAAAAGAAGTTAGGAGAACAATTTATCAAAACTATACACATCCTCAGTAGGGATAAAACTGAAACAAAAACCCAGAAAACTAAATGACTGTACAAAGGATAAGAGTAATAATCAGAGTGTAAGATGTGGGGTATGCAGTATTTCTTCTTTTGTTAGACCACCTGAGTCTCACCATTGTGTTCTAATTCCATCATTCATGGAGAAATACTGCATAACCCACACCAAAACTGGTGATTATTATTTAATTAAACATTCTGTAACCGGGATGTAACCTGGATGCTGACAATGTCTTTACATTTTAACAGCTGATACAGCCAGGACCTCTTTCTTTATGACGTGATTATTTGATATTTGATGCTAACCCTTCATCCTTACTCAGGAATTGTTTTCAGCATGTCTTTTCAGCATGACTCTGAACATAAGAAAACTATGAAAAGGCACACCAAAATCGGATTACACAAACTACTTATTATGCATTATATAGTTATTCTTTTTAACTGTTCAAAGGGCCACTGGTTACAAAACTTCAAATAATGCAGTGAAATGCCTCCTGTTTACCCCAGCAATGCAAAATTTTTGCATAGTGAACACATCCAGGGCACACTGATTTCTGCTGTTTACTAGGCTTTCTTTTCACCACTTTCTCAGAGTAAGTATATCTAGAGTCACATGAAAAGAAAAGCATGGCAAAAGCTTAAAGGTGTGAGACATGCATTCATATATCCTCATGCATTAAGGCATCTAAGGCAAGGCAGTTGCTTCTTCTTTGTTTTGTGATTGAAAATATGTACTTGCTTTGCAAATATTATGTCACCAGATCAAAGTCAAAGGCAATGACACATGGGGAAAAAAAAACAATTGAAAAAAAACTGCATTGTTTATGGAGAAATACAGTTTCCTTAAAGTAAAAAGACAACATTGAAAACGAATGTCTTTGTAGAGGCACACACTGCTTTTACCATTCATAGCCCTTTTCTAATTCTATGGTCATACAACTGAGAAGAAAAAGGGCAAATGCTACTTTCAGTAAAGTCCATCCTGCTGCACTTCTACAAGTTGGCATCACAAAAAAGTAAGCAAAATAATACATTTATTCAAATACACCCCAAAGTGAAACTCAAAAATAGTTTAAATAGAGGTGTCAGTGAACTGAATGACACATTCTAACAAATACATTAAAAATCAATTCCTAAGTGGGTGTCATTTGATTCTACTAACACTGCAAAAATGCCTTTGGTGACAGTATTATTTGAATAGATTGCGCTCCTGACATGTTTGAATTCTCATGATTCCTTTCCAAGCTTAGATGCAGGGGTCACGCATCACTTAGAACACAGTACCAGTGTGGCAGTGGGGGGTTTGAGACGGTTCTGATGTATAGTACAGCCTTAAAATAAAAAATGCTCAGTACTGCTTTCATTTTTTCCAGCCTTTGCAATTCAACTAAAATGAAGTAACCACTATGATTTTTTAATTAAATAACTTCCTTGATTTTTTGTTTTAACAAATGGTGCTCTTAACTTAGCTTGCTAGTAACATAAGTACTGCTCCCTTTGCCTTATATTGTAATGTGTCTGTGTGTCGCGTCATGACATTTCCCAGGAGCTGTGGAGAAACTACAGGCCTGCTGCTGAATCACAGCAGGGAAGCCCGAAAGCTACTGTTACATAGAAGTGAAGCCAAAGTCTGCTGAACTCCACTGATGATGATAACAACTGAATGCTCCTGCATGATGTGCTTAGCATTACTTCAGGGCAGCAGACCAGAATCCTGTTTTATTAAGATTTCTCATTCAGAGCAGTACTGTGCAATTTTCCTTTGAAAATATAATCAGAGGCAGGCTACAAAGGTACATACAGTATTTATTAAATGACTACTAGACGTGTTTTCAGTGTTTGTAGATATTCCATAAGGTGCGTTTAATAATCCTTAATTTCAGCTTTGTGCTTGCTGTTTTCTCTTTTTTAAATTGCAGCTAAAAACTGGCTAAGTTAACCAATAATTAAAGAATTAGCTACTCTGAACATATTATGAGCCCACATACTGTAACAGGTCTTGGCTTTATTTTTCAGATGCAAGCAATAATGCTTCAATACATAATCTGACATTTAACTGTTTGTGCCTCGTGGGCTTTTTGCAAATGTTTTTGCCTACTATATCCCATGTATAGATGCAATAGATTCCCTTTTATATACCCTCTCTCCTGTATGCTTCTGTTTCAGGCATTGTACATCTGGATTATTTATAATTTATATGACTTATGCTCATTACTTTTTTCATTGTCAGTATATAATAACAACAATAACAATAAAATGTCACTCCTTTGTGGTCTGATCATTTTAAATCATCCTTTAATGACTATGTAGAGGGACAAACATACCACCCACAATCGATTTAATTCCAGCAATGAAAGTCAAATGATTTATTTTGTATAGAGACAATAACATAGTACTTATAAGAAAAATCTGCCTGGGGACAATTTTAATGTCTCTTTGTCATGTTCACTTGCTGTTATAATTCATTTTTCCATACATGTCACTACTAAATTTTGAACGATGCCCATTAAGAAACGTAATGTTTAAACACAGCCTTTGTATTGTTTGTGGATGTGAGGAAAGTCTGATTACTGATGTTCCATGAAATTCAGCTCCTCCTTCTGGAAACATAAGCCACTGAAGGAATAGGATATACAGCACAATCTTCACTTTTTCTTTTTTTTTCAAATCTTTAATGTTGCGAAACATAATACCAGCAAATTTTTAACTGGGAATAATCAGTATACATAGACAGAAAAGCCATTTGTCATTCCGGTAATCAGCAAGTACTCTTAAGATTCATTTTCTCAGTGTGAAGAGGAGGAAAAAAAAACAGAGAAGGATAAACGTACATGTAAGAAACCTGTCAATGTTAACACTTAATACAGAATATTGTTCTTGGCACATAGTCAAAAATTCAGTAATTAGCTATATAGTAAAATCGAATAAAGAAAAAAGGGGAAAAAACATCACATACATACAATTATTTACAAGTAGTGCTACATTATACTATCAATATTTTAATTACATTTATTAAAGCTTGATATTTATTTCTTATTTTTCTATTAGCAATATGCATATAGTTAACCATTAGAGAGCATAATGGAGTGAGACTCTGTAGAGGAGGGACTGATGATAGTATTTACATAGGATAATAGACATAGAAAACCATTCTATCTTATTTTAGGATGCAATCTAGGGTAATACTCCAGAAACTGAGGCATTTCAGGAGTTTGATAATATTATTAGTAGTAGGTTTATGAGATAGAATATACTTGGATGCCATGTTCCTAAAGTTATCCTGGTTTAATTTAGAGCGATCCAACCAGTTCTGTGTAATGTAGAGCTTCATTAACATAAAAAGAGCAATCTGAATCCTAAGTTCAGTGGTGGGTATGCCAGAGTGACCTATGTGTAGTATAGCAAACTCCCATGAGAGAGTGGATTTGGCATATTCCATTTTTGTAAGTTTAACCCTTAGGGAGTCCCATAGATTTTGTGCATATTTATAGTACCATAAGATGTGCAAGTGGTCAGCAGTCGCTGTGGGGCAAAAAGGACAGAAGGGGGAAGTGCTGGGGAGGAAGGTGTTTAAACATTCTGGTGTATAGTATGCATTATTATTAATCATTAACTGGGTATTACAATCTTTACTTTTTCTGAGACTTAACAAATGCTGATTATCTGTTGCAATGATCTTTCTCCATTAACATGAGAACTAGGGTTACAGACAGCTATTCAAATATGTCAGTAGTATAATACAAGTTGCAAATACAGCAGTGCTACCATTTTTTTATTTGTCATGTCTCAAATGATCATGGTGTGTTTATTATAGTGTAATGACCTCAGCCTTTTTATCAATCTAATACATAGTTTTTAAAACAGCAGTGACATAAACTCAGTAAGGAGTTAGCTTGCTCAAAGATCTTCCTTTATTTATTTAGTTATTTGTTTATTTTGACTGCTATCAGGTGCAGGTATATTTACTAGTTAATTTATTTAGCTTTTAGTGGGATGCTGAACAGTGAAAGATAATATTTTGAACTGCGCTCATTAAATATACAAAATGACATCCGTATATGTCATTGTCTCTTCAGATTCAGACTACAAAATACCTTGATCAGTTGCACATCAGCACAAAAATAATCTGATAATTTAAAAGAATTATTTAAAAGATGTGTTTTTTAAAGAGACTGTGTATTTTAGCTGTGGTTAATGCACTTGCTGAATTTTATTCTCCACTCTATATCTTTTTGTAATGTTTTAAATTAAAATACATTTAGTCCTCCAAAAACTTCATTGTTAGAGTCATCTTCTGTATTTCTCATATCAGAATATTCTCCTCTAAGTAGAGTAGTTCCATTCTAGATTGTGATGTCACAGGTAATTATGATGTACATACAATGTATTACACAATAAAAGATTATTCGTTTTATTTGATTTCATGTTTGTTACTAGTTAAGACCAATTGCTCATTTTAGATAAAACTATAGAACTTTAATATTATAAGGAAGTATCAAAATCTGGCAATGTATGTGAAAACTGTGAGACTCAAACCCTTTTATAAGGGATGTTGTGCTTTTATGATCATCTACATTAATCAGTCTAGAATACAACTTGACAAAAAGCTAAAGTGAGACTCATGCCATGGCGCTTACATAAAATACTGAGTTCTGTAGTCACTATACTTAGATAGGTATAGGTTCTGTTCACACTACAGTCAACTGAGAGGTGTGTGTGTGTGTGTGTGTGTGTGTGTGTGTGTGTGTGTGTGTGTGTGTGTGTGTGTGTGTGTGTGTGTGTGTGTGTGTCTAGTCAGTGGAGTATAAGTGTCCATGTATCCAACAATTACCACTCTAATCTCATGGATTGCCAATATTTGGGTTGGGAGGTTGGCATAAGAGTTAAGATGTTTACCTTACAAACACAAGGGACAGGGTTTGACTCTCACATCAAGTCATTATCTAGGCTTAAAATGGCCCATAAAGCGCAGTTAGCCTAGTACAAATCTATGAATCTACTTTGAACCAAGATCAGCTAGAAGGTGAAGGCTGCATGGTTATTTAAGAAACTGGGCTTTACAGTCACTGTTGAAAGACTTTTTACAGCAATGTATCACAGAAATGTTAGCACTCCTTTACAGGAAAACTGCCATAACCTATACCCTGCATTGCACTCTACTGAATTCCCATTGTTACTAGTCAATTTCCTAATTATATGTGACCATAGATGAGTAAGAAAGTAACAAAGATATAGCAGTGCCATTATGAAGGATGAGTATAGGCAGGAAACAAAATCAGACTCCAGACTGTAACCATCAAGGTGATCTACTCTATATAAGGACTGTGGATATAAGAGTAGCACAAAGTTAACAAAGTTTGCCCAGAACAGTAGCATGATAAAGGTACAGTGGTACTCCATGATACTTCATAGGATCATAGGAAGTTACTAGGCTAATAGACCTAAGGCCATTACAAGCCTAGTCTAGTTCTTACCCTTATTTCCACGATCAGTACCTATTGCCCCTGTCCAAGAGGGACACAGTTGGAACCCCCAGGGTAAATTTATGGTCACCCATCCAATTGTCCAGATTGCTTTTGAAGAGGGCCAATGACGTGCTCTGTTTGACAGAAAGTGGGAGTCTGTTCCAAAGCTGTCCTTCCAGCAGATTTTATTAATGTCACATACCAGGTTAAGGTCTTTAGAGTGAGTAACCTGTGTACCATTTGACTTACAGATATGTAGCATTTCCAACAAAGCAGGGTCAGAGATTGTCTTGTATGCAAGGCAGAGTTTACCTCTGAGTAGTCTGTATGAAACAGAATAAAATGACAGTGATTTCAGATGATCCCTATAAGACAGATGCTGAAGACCTTGCATTTTCCTTGTGAGGAACCTTTGTGGTTTCTCCAATTGCTGCAGATGCTTAGAAAGGTACATACCAAAAGGGGTGTTGTACTCAATTACTGGCCTGATGAGGGTAGAGTACTGGTAGGTTATAACTTCTTTTTTACTGGAGGCAATGCCCTTATTTATGAGTTGAGCAATATAGAAAGCCCTTCTTACCACTGTGCAGATATGGTAGTCAAAGGCAAGGTTGCTGTCAACCTGTGTGTCCAGGTCTCTCACCACTGAGTGCGTACTTAAGGTGTTGCTATTGATGTGGTAGTTATAGCAGGATCATCACTTTTACCAAAAGGAATGATAATACATTTTTTGCATTGAGTTCAATTCCATGACTTTGGCACCAGTCATTTTTTATGTAAGACCCTCTTATAGGATGTTGACATCACTTGGGGATTCTATGAAAGCTCTCAGTTTGCAGTCATCAGCAAACTTGGTCAGCCACAGACCTTTAGTTTTGCTTGTACTTCAGAGAAATAAATTCAAACAGTAGAGGTCGCAGGACTAATCCCTGTGGAAAACCACTAGTTATCGGTCTGCTGCTGGTGGTGGATTCCCCAATTTTGACTATATTCTATCAGTGAGCCAGTTAGTGACCCATCTAACGATATAAGAGTTGATGCAAAGTTGGTTAAGTTTGTACCCCTGAGTGGGGGGATAGTGTCAAATGCTTTGGCTAAGTCTAGGTAGGCTGTATGCACAGATTTCCCTCATGCAGGGCCTTGGTGACTGTCTCAAAGAAGTCCACCAAGTTTAGCAGGTATGATCTCCCTTTGACAAATCCAAACTGAGTAGGGTCAAGTGTTTGGAGATGTTATCAGGTCCCATAGATGTCATGCTTCTGGCCTTAAAGAGGGCATTTGTGATCTGCTCTTTAGAGATACAAGGTAGGGGACAGGTGGTAGGGATGTCATGGGGTATGTGTGGTGGGGATAGGGGAGTAATGTTTTCACAGAACCTGAGGGCCAACAGGTGAGCTATGTCCACAGGCTCAGTATATGTGGTATCATTAACTACCAGTTCTGCACAAATCTGGGCCTTTCCATTTAGGTTATGGATGTAACTACAGAATGCTTTGTGCTTGCCCTTAGTTGAAGAAGCTAATTTGGACTCATAGTTTGCTTTGGAAGACTTCAGAAATAATCTTATTTGCGTGTTTAAGCTGAGGAGGGACTGTTTCCAGTTTGAGAGGCCTCAGACCCTCTTACTCTTAAACAGCAATTTATTCCTCTTATTGTAAAGCCTGTTAATGGCAGATGTCCACCAAGCAGGTTTGCTCTTCCTTGAGGAGCTTGTTTTGGTCCTATCAGGTATGGCTGAGTCAATGCACTTATACAGATGCCTGTATAAAGCACTGGTGTAGAGCATGGCATAGTTGCCAGTTCCATCTGAGAGAAGAGTTGCAGTGAAGCTATTTTTACCATCCCGTAAGAGGTTATAATCTGCTTTGGAAAAGTTCTTTAGTTTAGTTGCTGCTGGGGTGGTTAGGTGTGATAATTACTTCAAATGAGACCGATCAGTATGAAGCAATGAGTAGTGAAGTAGGCAAGAAGAACTTCTGCTGCTACAGAATGGAATAAGAGGTTTCTATCAGAAAAATGTGTGTGCACCGTGTCATGCTATGGTGATATAGATATATGACAAGGGCCACTTTTGTAACTGCTGTGATGTCTCACATTTTGTGCTATACATTAAGCGGTTTGTAATCCTGCTCTGTACTGCTGCATTGACATAAAATAGGGCTGGCATAAAAATTAGGGGTTCTGCTAAGTTTCAATAACTGTTGGCATCATAGAGGCTTTGTGAGCACCCTGCACACTAGATGCTTGAGGAGATAACATGAAAAACAACGTTGTCCGTGGTAACACATAGACACAGTGCAATTAGGAAAGAAATGTGATACCATGGTTATAACTGACAAAAATAAACACACTGTGTTTTACTTGTATTCTGCTTTTAATTGCATATTAAAACTAGGAAAGATATCACAGTTGTGTCTCTTGTGAGTCACACAGAAATGTTTGTTCCACACTTCCTCCATGGTGCTGGTATGTTCTTAAACTCAATTGTCTTTTTAGTTTCCTACCCCTTATGTTAATTTCACCACATATCTCTTTCCCTCTCCCCTTTCACTGTCTGTTGTGAGTAACCACAAAATTATCATTTTGTGAACTCACTCTCCTTCGACTATTTAAATTTATTGGCCATCTCACTGTATTCCATAGAATGAGAATACAAAGTGCCCACCCCTTTCAATATATATTGCTCTTTTAAAATTAGTGGCTCTCCACTTAGCTAAAGCTTGTTACCCCCTCTTTTATATCTAACTGCTTAGTGCACACTGCAGTGCTTAGGACATTAACTAATTTTTCCATCTTACCTTTAAAATCTGCAGCATCTATTGCAAAACCACCAATTACTGGAGAGCCCACATTCTGCCTCTCGCTTATATTCTGCTCCTGGTGAGAGAAGGAGCAGAGTGCATTCATCCCTGTTTCTGGTTGGGCAGTGACTGTCTGTGTTTGATGTTCCAGATTGCTCTGATTGCTATTCAAGGCATCTACTAGGAAAAGGCTACAACAATCCTACAGACCCTTGCGTCATCTGGGGCAAAACTGTGGTTCACCAAACAGACTGTGGTCTGCTTCTCATTTTGAGATTGGTGTTAATGTTTTGCTTCTGGTGAAAATTTTATCCCAGCAGAGTGAAGCTGTGGTGCGACCAGCACTAGTAGTAGCCAGGCAGTAGCCATTCATGCAACTCACCTATTTTTATCATTCTTGACAAGCTAATTCTTTCTTTTTAATAAGTACTGCTTCATTAGTCTCTAACTTCAGAATATCTGCCTAAATATGTCATCCTTACATTTTCAGGGTCTACTTATTAGTTTCCCCTCAAGTGTTTGGCAGTGCCCTGTATAGACACAGACACCTTGAGTGACTTCCTGATATTAAGTGATAACCTGGCAAAATTTCAAGTCCCCATAAACCCTGCAAACGCTGCTGTCTATGCAGAACTCTTCACAGAAACTCTAGACAAACATGTTAATAGCTGCATAGAGGCAGCTGTACCCACCAGGAAGAAAAACAGAGCAAACTCAAAAAACAGGTCACCCTGGTGGAATCACAAAATCAATAGGCTGTATAACAGAAGGAAGAAAATCATGTCAAAACTTAGGAGGTATGCCCATATGTGGAGGTGCCCATATATGAGTGTTTCAGTTTTTGTTGAAGTTGCAATGAAGACAACTTGGTTGACTCCCCAGACTCTGGAATAGACTGCCCATACATGTCAGGCAGAGTGCCTCTTTGGCCCTCTTCAAAAGGAAACTTGACAATTGGATGGGAGATAGGAAATTCACCCCGGGGATCACGTCAGTCACCCTGCTAGACAGGGGTCGAGGGAAGTAAATATTGTGGGAAGAAATAGCCAGGGAATTTGTATGGCTAGGCTTGTATAGGCCCTAGGGCCTCTAGCCTAGTACCAACCTATGAACCTATTTTATTCTCCAGATTGAGGTTTAGCCATATTGGTTTGGAGAATCATTTTAGATAAATGACAGGAAGGCTTATAACAACCTAATCAAGTGTTTGATTCAACACTGCCTTTACTGTGGAGTTACATCCTAGAGAAGAAGTTTGGACTTGAACTGTAGTTCTAAAATATTGTGCTGTATTGCCTTGGTTATTAATACAGAAAGCTGATATGTCAGGAAATTCTGTTGCTTCAGGTTGAGAAAGATACTTTCAGGTTTTACCCTGAAAAAGGTTTGCTCTATCACTGGGTCCCAAAGCTTTTAGTGGTGCTGAGAACCAACAAAGTTATACTCCTTGTATATCTGGGTCTTCCATTAGTGTGCTGCCCAGGGTTTAGCTTTTACTTTTAGTTTCCTATGCTGTTTTCTTCCTTTGAATAACATTTGAAGGTTGATACTTATAGCAGTTGGTGTCAAAGTAGACTGAGTTCCTTGTTTAGTATTTGAAGGAGAGTGATAGAACAGTAGGAGAATCAGCCCGAAAGACAACCTGAAAGTGACTGCTTATTGCATATTATTAATTTATTATAGGCTTTTAAGTATTTACAATGTAGATCTATGCAAATGTTGATTACCTTAAACTGATACTATATCTAGCACTTCATCAATCTTTCATTGCTGAAATATGAAATTATGCTACATCTCTCCACATTTGGGCAGTTTGAAAAGCAATCCAAAAGGAAGTGGATTGTTGTCGTATTTCAAATTTAATAAAGCACATGTATAGTCTTACAAGACAGACATTTATTAGAAATCAATGGTAAAAAAACTAAATGAAAGTAAATATGAAATAGCTATGCCTGCACTTTTATTTGTATGAGAAGGTAGATATTATAAGAAACTATGCTATGTATAAATTACCAACTCACAGTGATGAAGATGGAATGGAAATGAATATAATAACTACCAAAATAGATTATGCATACTGAATAATGCATTGAATTCTAAGTACTTGGACAAAAAATGCTACCGAATTTTTATCCATTTCAATAGATACTGGTGAATGGTAATTAAAGGAGAACTGCACTCACAGACTGAAAAAAACATGTTTATTTCATCATGTCTTGATGTTTTCTACATTTTTAACACCACTTTTGGACTTTATATCCTTTTGTTTACATTTTTAAATGTAATTCCACAGTATGCCCACATGGGGTCCAGCATGTTTGGCTTTAAAATATTACATCATAGCCCCTAAGCTCCTGTCAATGCACTGACTTTACATGTGTTTCCACTTATACTCTGCTTTCTTTTAGTCAGTCAGGTTTAATTACTGTTTCTTGCTTTTCAATGACTACTTAAAAGACAAACAGGGATAATCACACAGAACAGTATTCTCAGTGCCTGTTACTTTTTTTCTTTCTAAAGTTGCCAATTTTCATTTTTTTATTATGGCCGAGTTGTAGTCCTTAAACTCATCTCCCCTCAACTGTTGGTTGAATGAATTTGAGACATCCAACAGCCAGTTAAGTATTATCATAAGAGAGTGCTTGTAATAAAAACTAAATATAGGACTGTTATGCATAATGCTCTTCTGTTCTTTTCTGTTCTTTCCCCAGCTAATACCAAACATGAGCTCAATAGACATGTTGCTCAAATGGAGAGGCAGAGGGAAGCAAGGGGTATGTATGGAGCACAAGAGAAGTGTTATTGTAGCTTTAAAAGTTAAAGATAGATCTTGGGGGGGTTTATACCGTTGTAGCAAATTGATCATGCATATCCTAACTGTAAAAGCAAGTATGCATGCATTACTCTGTAGCACAAAACCAACTTTAGGAGTCAAATATTAGGCTGTAGTCAGAAGTTTTGGGTTCAAATACCACGAATCACAACTGTGCATTTCTGTATTTCTTTAATAATAATATTTACATTATATTAATCTCTATAAAGTGGCACAAATGCACTGCTGTTAACTGTAATCTGTATAATTGTAACATGCATATGTGCAATATATGCACATTTCAAGGATTACTGTCAGCAATCTATAATTATACTGTGTATTTGTTAGGACGTATACTTAAATGTCATACTTCAGATAAAATAGTTGTATAATTGTGTTAATGCATTGTATGTCACATATGATAAGTACTAATTTTATGTCTTTTTTTCTCTCACTCCAACCCTTATCTCTCTTTTTTATTTTCTATTATGTGTCGTCAGAATGTCTCCATGTCATCCATCTGTACCACATCACTAAATGCGCCACAGCACAGTGAGGTAGGCCAGCCCTACTGGATCAGGCTGCCCCCACTCCACTGGCTGCAGAATGTCTGTGACCCAAATTGGTAGCACTGCCTCTGCTGCTCCTGCACTATCTGCACCCTCAGGTATTGTTGTGGCAGCTGTTGCAATGATAGCCTCAGCGAGTAGTGGCAGAGGTGGCGATTCCATCACCTGCGAGGAGATGCCAATGTTGGTGCATAGGGTCTTGCACCAAGATGTCAAGCAGGAGACAGTGATGACAGTCCATTGAGCGAGGACTCAATTTCCACTATCTCCAAGTTTGACAGGCATGAGCCAGGGCTGTCCCCTACCTTACACCAATCAATGTGTCCTCCAATCTTTCATGTCCCTCACCATCCCTGTCTCTTGTCTTGCTTGTTTGCATTTGCTTCCTCACCTACCCAACTTACCTGACCTAGACATACCTACGTCCCTTACTCAGCATTCCTCTCTTACTGAATTAAAAAAAAAAATGGGCACCTGTCCCACAAAAAATATTGTCCCATACATAGCTCCTCATTTCACACATGTCTTCTTGATACATTTGATTCAGTCCAATTGGCTATACAACATGATTACATTGTTGTCATGTTGTTACCCCTCTCTCTGGAGGTGACAGTCCAAATTCAACTAATATACTGCATAAATTATCAGTTTTTACTGTTAAAGAAATGGATACCTATGGTTCTTTCCTACCTCTCTTCTGCACATTTCTGTATTGGTTTCCCTTTGTTCTTCCCCCTGCTTGCTCTCCATTTCACCACTTTCCTATATCTACCCCATTTTAACACCTATAATCTGGTCAAAAAATATAATCACACATAAGTAGCAGAAAAAGTAATGGATCCCTTCACTTTTTGGCCTCTATGTTTGCGTGGAGTTGGGCATCATGCTCCAATGCCAAGCAACAGTGAGCAGCTCTACAATGCCACGGTTACCTCCGTGTAATGCAGCTTAAACCCACTGTACTATGCCAACACACAGCAACACGTACTACAAAGAATAGGTGTCATAGCATTATCACTGTTTATTTAAAAGTATTAGATTCATACCCAATATCATCTGGGCTAAAAAAGAAATGTATCAATGCATTTACACCTGCTGCCACAGAGTCAGCTAAGCAGCGGGTGTGTTTCATACACTCAGTACTAACTGTCAGACTTTTAGCAATGTGGCTTGCATTTACACACTACATAACTACATGTAAACAGGGAAAATAATGGACATTTGTATCACGCATACACACTTTGCCAACCATTACTCAAACCTGCTGCTCGCTGCTGCACTATGCAAAGCCAAATTCAGCATGTTTTACTGTTGTTTACTGTCCATTTACTTTTTATGCCATGAAACTACATGTGGAAACTTAAACTGAACAATATATCACACATTTACAATGCAGCCATGTGTTGCCTCCCCCCATGCACCACAACCCTGGAGTCTCCAGTAATTTTTCACAAATATATCAATTATACTACATAAATTAATATCAAATGTGTGATATGCAATGTAGGTCAATCTGGTAACATGCAGAACTAGAACTATCTTTACAGTTGAACATGCTTACACATCCATCAACTGGCCCTGGGAACTATTGACCTATAAGCCTAATTAGCATTTTCTGCAAGACTATGGAAAGATTCATCATGGACCTTATCCATGGGACATAGGTGAACTTCAACACTTTGACCTGATCCATACTGGCTATTGTCAAGTGTAGATCTTGCTTATTAAACCTATTGTAATTCTCTGATAATGTCCATAAAGCCCTGGATGAGGGAAAACAGGACATACAACCTATCTTGATCAGCCAAGCCCTTTGACACAATCTCCCATTCAAGTATCATAGAGAAAATCTCCCATCTGGGGATTAACCCATACGTTACTAGATGGGTAGTCAACTGGCTCACCGACAAAACATATACTGTCAAAATTGGGGAGTCCACCTCTACCAGCAGACCAGTTACCATAGGAGTACCAGAAGCATCTTTGCTAGGCCCTCTACTGTTTGCAAACTATTTCTCTGAAGTCCAGGTGAAGGTAGATGGCCTGTGGTTTACCAAATTTGCAGAGGACTGTCAACTGGATGCAATCATATAGAGTGCCCCAATGATGTTAACATATTACAGAAAGGCCTGACAGAAAAATGATTGGTGCCAAACTCATGGACTGAAACGTAATGCAAGAAAATGCTTAATTGTCCCCTTTGGCAAAAATGTAGCCCTGCTAACTATGTTGTGTATAGCACCCCTCTAGGCTCAGACTTAGTGATGTGAGATTTGGGAACACAGTTTGATAGCAATCTAAACTTCAATCACTATGCATCCATAGTGGTAAGACGCACATTCTACATTACAAATCTCATAACTAAAGGCATCGTATCCAAGACCAAACTTCCACTGTACTCAACCATTATCAGACTACTAATTGAGTTCAATGCTCCTTTCTCTATGAATCTCAACAGACACCTGCAGCAACTGGAAAGACCACAGAGGTTTCTGACCAAGAGGATCCAGGGCCTCCAAAACATGATGTAAATGGAAAGACTGAAAGCCCTGTCACTGTACTCAGTATCATACAGGCTGCTGAGAGGTGACCTGGGCCTGGCCTACAGAGCAGTCTGGGACCTTGCCCTAATGTAAATTCTGGGCATGTGCAAATCAAATGGGGCAAAAATAACTTGATCCAGGGATCTCAACCTAGCTTGTGACATAAACAGAACATGCTGTTAAGACAGCTATTTCTCCCAGTGATTGCCACTTCTCTGTATTAGGCTCCCACTGCACATGAATCAGTGCTCTTCAATGACCTTATTCAAGTGCAAATTTGACAACTGTTTGGGTGATTATAAATTCACACCAGGGGTGGCAGGTATGTCCCTCATGGGTAGGTCCAGTTAGTGCTGATCACAAAATTGCTCTGCTAACAACAAATACCTTACTATGATCAATAAGGGTACTTGGGTTTTTACATGGCTTGGTTTGTAAAGGTCCTAGGATCATTAGCCTAGTAACCTCCTTGGAACCTTTGAAGTTTTGAACCTATGCAGGCCTCCCATCATATTCTCTCATACATCCAGTGCTTATGTCATGCACTATAAGTTGTTCTGCAGTCTTGCAAAAATCAGACTTGTGCCGTGGCACTTGCATAATTTACTGAGTTCTGTAGTCTGTGTACTTAGGTAGGGATTCTGTTCTCACTGTGGTCAAGTGTGTGTGTGTGTGTGTGAGAGTGTGTGTGTATCTAGCCAGAAGAACAGAAGTGTGCATCCTACAGTTATCAGTCCAGTCCCATGGATTGACAGTATTTTGATACTTGCACATGCCTACACATCCATTTCATGCAGGCCTCGCAACATCTTTAAACCTAAATGCAGTTCTGATGTCATCCACTATAAGATGGCCTGCAGCCTTGTAAAAAGCAGACTTGTGCCATGGCGTTTTTGTAAATTACTGAGTTCTGTAGTCTGTGTACTTAGGTAGGGGTTCTATTCTCACTGCAGTCAACTGTGTGTGTGTGTGTGTGTGTGTGTGTGTGTGTGTGTGTGTGTGTGTGTGTGTGTGTGTGTGCGCAGTCTATATTATATCATCGAATGCTTAAAAAAGCGAACGCTGATTGATCGACTTAACTTAAGTGAAAGCTTACAATCTCGAACTGTCAGATCAGCGATTTTTTTTCCCAGGGAAAAAAATCGCTGATCCAAAACACATACACACAACACAAGCACACCAAACAAACAGAAATCCACACACATACACCTAAAATCTGATACCTCACCCTACACTAAACTATGCACACACCACTAACTACCCACTTACCTTAACCCAAACCCTAACCCTAAGGTCGGTCACTATTGCACACTCACCTCACCTGCTCCCTAACCCTAACTCACTTAAATCCACCCTAACCCTCATGTCCACTCAATCGTACACACATCTAACCCGAGCCCTAACCCTAACTAACCTAAATCACCCTAACACTCACATCCACGCAATTACACACTTACCTAAATCCGACCAATAACTTTCCACCATAACCATAGAATACCGAAGCAACAGAAATGGACAACCAAATTCTTTCCCTAGGAAACAATTCGAGTTTCTGCTGCTTCGATATTTTGCAGTTTCGTGAAAATAAGTTTGATCAATCAGCGTTCGAGGATATAATATAGACCCGTGTGTGTGTATGTATGTGTGTGTGTGTGCACGCGTGCATGCAGGCACTTGCTTGACATTGGAGAGAGCCTTTTACACCAGCATGTGGGACACTGTTTTACCATATTCTCCTCCCCAGACACTGCTGATGTCATTAGCTATATCTGATTTGTGGATGTGCACTATTCCCACCAGGGCAGGGTCAGAGATTTGCCTGGAGGCCAGGCAGAAGTCACCTCATCCTATACAATACCGACTACAGTGACAAGGCTTTCTGTCTATTCACATACATCATGGCATAGTTTGTAGGCCCTGTGTTTTCTTCATGAGAAGCCACTGTGTCTGTTGAGGTACATGCAAAAGAGAGCATTATTACCCTATATTAGTGTCCTGATGAGGATTGAGTACAGTGCAGTAATATAATCCTGAGATCTGAATATGATGGTGTGACTTATGATGTGCACAACATAGGTTTTCAATACCAGTGTGGACACTTGGTGGTTGAAGTTCAGATTGTCATGTATGCGAGTTATCAGTGCTTGCATCACTGAGCTTCGGCATAGTGGGACTGTTGTCAATGCTGTAATTAGCAGGGATTCCACATTGCAGAAGAACAAAATTAAAGACACATTTTTGCATTTATCTGTAGACCGTGTGACTCTGTCACCAATCATTTGTCTGTGTTAGCCCCTACTGTAGTATGTTATCATCATAGGTGGACTCAATGATTGCACCCAGTATGCTAGAATCAGCAAACACGGTAAGGCAAAGGCAGTATACTTTAGCCTGGACTGATGAAAACTACATTAAAACAGTAAAGGGCCAAGCACATATCCCTGGGGTATGCCAATGGTGACAGCTGTACTGGTACAGGTTGATTCACCCGCTTTCATAGTATGTGTTCTGTCAGTCAGCCAATTGGTTACCCATCTAGTGACATAAGTTTTAGTTCACAGCTGGGAGAGTTTCTCAATGATACCTTTGTGAGGGATTGTGTTCAAACCCTAGGCCAGATCAGAAGAGCCAGTATGTACTGTCTTACCTTCATCCAGTACCCATCGCACAGAATCAATGGGCTGTGCCAACATCACAGATTGCCTATCACGTGACACATCACATACACCTTCCTGATATGGTTGAATACACACTTCAACACAATACACCCTCCACACAGCCTATGTTCCTGTAGAAGGGTGTACATCAACATGCATCCATCTGAGTTGGGGGGGGCACCTGATGTATGCATGTATAGGCACATCCTAACTCTCCTCATTTGTGAAGTAGTCCAACATATCATCATGGATCTTTTTTAAATGGACACTAGTAAAATCTTGGCTGTGTGTAACAGACATGTATGAGTTGTTAATGCTCCGTCATGTCTGTTACATCTGTTAGATGTCCTCAAAGAGGTCATCGAGGGCATGCATGATGACAACACTATCATCCTTTTGAACTTGACAAGCCCAAGCCATTTGACACGAATCCACACTGAGGTATTCACTCAACACTGTCAGATGTGGCCATAAACACCTATATCACCAAGTTGGTAGACCACTGTGTCACATACGTGGCATCTAAATATGATGAAATGTGTGAAATGACCTATATATATCTCAGGTCCACACGAGCGCTGTCTGCTAGACCCTTTCATGTCCATTAAATTGACAGACATCACAGATGACATACACAGCCTGTGTCTAAATAGCTGTCTGAAGGACTACAGATTGTGGGCAATCATTGACTCCAACTGTGATATTAGTATAATACAGACAGTATCAACCCACACCAAAGACTGCTGCCAAAACACCTTCATTGACACAAAAACATGGGGGAATTTGTTACCTCAGGAAAACAAACACACAACCCAAGTATAATGTAGACATCATACCATACAGTCACATGAACAGGTATGTGACCTGTGTCCTGGGATCACCTTCTGAAGCTCAACATCTCATAAGATCATAGGATCATACGAGGTCACTAAGCTAACGGCCCCAGGGCCCTTACAAGCCTAGCCAAGTTCAACCAGTGTTCTCAAGGGTGTCTGGTTCAAGCAGACACTAAAATCAGCATCTAATTGCCCCTGTCCAAGAGGGACACAGGTGGAACACCAGAGTGAATTTCTGGTTACCCATCGAATCATCCAAATTGTGCTTAAATAAGGCCAAGTGGCTTTAACATGAATAGGAAGCTTGTTCCAAAGGTGGGACAACCTCTGTGATACAAATCTGTCTCTTCAGCAAGTTCTGCTGATGGCATATACCGGGTTAACATCTTTTGAGTGCGTGTCCCATGTGCCATTTGACTTGCGAAGTGACCCGTGTGCCATTTGACTTGAACTTCATTTTTGCAAGATGAAAAGTGTGAAATCTTGAATTCCCAAATGGCAAATTTTTCCCAGGGTAAGTAAAAACTTGTCCAACATGCCCTTTCTCCACTGTAGTGTGATCCCAATATATTGTTGGGGGGTGGTGGCCCCCCACCTAGGTGGGTTTTATTTGCTATGGTGTGTGTTTCATTTACGTTTGGGCATGTGTTTATTTACCCTGGGGAAAAAAATTGACATTCGGGTATTTAAGCTTTCATGATTTTCATCTCACAAAAATAAATTTCGATTATATGAGAATTTGAGGTTTAGAAGTATATCCATGTCCTGGGGTAGATGGTAAGTAGTACGTCCACTAGCATGTGGTCACAGTGCTGACTATTTCCTTGTGTGTAACACAACTACTGTGTATGTTACACCAGATGCATGTGTGCTACCTGTTCCGGTAATGCACACAGTACATACACAGATGCTTGACAACATTAATGGAATGGGTAACATTCATGATAGTGTGGACTGTGCCATATATATCTGCCATGCACACCAGTCAACTAGCCTGTATTGATCATAATGTCACATGCAGGTATAGCAGTGTCCCTCCTAACACCTCCAGCAGATGTTACAGTGCCCGGACAGTGTGCATGATTACCCTCACAGAGTGCAGACATATCGTAATAGCTGTACAAGTGTGTTTGTGCAGAGTCATCTCTGATCACTGCAAATCACATATGTTATATCAGAGACATGGGATTACTGGTGGTATTATTTTGATATTGTCCATGATTGTACTTGTTTCTTTTAATGTTGTCCATGAGCACCTGTGTTCCACTTGCTGGAGACCTCTGTTAAGATTACTCTAATATTCAGGCAAATCAGTCTGCACAGCTTCACAATATGCACCCTACCCCAATTGTATATCACATCCCTGATAGATGTCCTCTGCATTGTTCATGTAAGGATGCTCATTCCACACAGACATCTTCCCCATTGTTATGTCACCTTGTGTGACAGTCACACAATACACATTTTCATGTGCAATCCATACTGTACCATACTGATATGTGATTGGTGTTGCTGTGACAACTGTCTTCTATTGACATGCCCTCATCTGCTGTACATTAGGTTGTTTCACCTGTCCTCTTTCCCTGTGTTTATTCTTACAATTCATCTGTGTGTCCCTATTCAATATACACACTTCCCCTGAGTGTTTACTTTACATGACAGTCCATGTACCCTTACAGATCATTTACACAACTTCAGTACAGAATGCCAGGAATGGGATTTCACAATACTCTGCACTGTGTACACTGTCCTCTACTATGTTTGGACCAGATTTTCGAAGAATTTCCAGACTTTTGCCTTATATATCTTTTGGTGTGTTCCTTATAAAACCTGTGTTTTTCTGCTATATCAATGGGATGATCTCAGGACTGATGTCACACAATAATTACATACATTTGAGTTTCAGACTTCAAATCCTTCAGAAAATGTATCTTCACACAAACCCATTGTTATTCTGGCAAATTTCTAAGTTTATATGAGTGAATATGTAAAAGCTGTCCCTATTTCTGGGTCATTGTCCCTCCATTATGTTGTGCTTTGTCAAAATTTCAAATCCTTCAGAAAATGTATCTTCACACAAATCCATTGTTATTATAGCACATTTCTATGTTTATATGAGCGAATATGTAAAATCTGTCCCTATTACTGGGTCATTGTCCCCCCATTATGTTGTGCTTTGTCAAGATTTCTTGCACTAAGAGATTGAGAACTATGAAAAACTACTAGCTGTTAAGCCCCATTGATCATTTCGGCATTCCGCGCAACCCCACGAACCTTCTGTGCTCTGACAAACAGGAGTGCTGTGCATGTTGGCTTACACAGTTTCCTGACCAGCAACACTGTTGTCAGTCATGAAACCACGCTTACTTATGTTTAAACATGGTGCGCAGTATGAATATGTAATGAGCACTGCTGCTCACTGCGCATCACCTTGCACACATGTAAACTGTGTAAGCTTCGCAGAAAGCTTATGCAAAGTTTACTGAACCCCAGGATTGATCCTAGTATGTATATGTACACACACATATATATATATATATATATATATATATATATATATATATATATATATATATATATATATATATATATGTATATATAGTACTTATCACATTTAAAAAAACATATTTTGAGAATCTATACTAAGCTAATAAAGAAGAAATTAATTAAATTATTTAGAGAATTTTGTAATGGCGATATCAATAAATTCTTTAACAGATGAGACTACAACTAGTTTAAAGAACTCTCCCTAAAAATTTGAGAGATTCACACTACCACCAATTGACAAAGTGGCCTTCCAATTAGAATATAAGTAAAACTGCAACAAGGAACAATTCTTAATTACTATGTCCCTGAATTGAGCACTTAGCTATTAGACCTTACTACACTACTGCTCTCCTGACCAGCCCAAGCATCACAGACAGCTCCCAGCATTCACACAAGCATACAAACAGCCAGGCACATACATTCACAAAGCTGGAAACAAGCACCTGCAGACACACTCATTGACATACTCACTGACACACACACACACACACACACACACACACACACACACACACACACACACACACACACACACACACACACACATATACAGAGATAGATTAGATATACTCACCTGCCCTAGTGCAACCACCCACACACATGTACATATATACACACAGATCAATGCTTTTACATACACAGACAAACAGAGAGGCAGACACACACACACACACACACACACACACACACACACACACACACACACATACACACACACACACACACACACAATTTTCCTCCTCATGAAAAAAAAAAACAAACAGTACAGGGATTCTCTGAATCACTCTACCTTATAATTACAGTGTCAATCCCATTTCCAGGAGAGACTATATGGCTAATTAGCATTAGCTAGAGAGAGTCCACTGTTCAAGCCATACCTCTCAGTCTCTTAGCTCAAAAATTCTGGACAAAGCCAAAAAGAATAGAGATATAGGCCCAAAATAGGGACATGTTTTAAATACTGCTCTTATAAACTTAGAAAGTTGACAAATAATTGGTTTTGCATTATCATGCATTTTCTGAAGGATATGAAGTCAGAAACTCAAATGTCTGTCATTAGTAAGTGAATTCAGTCCTCACTGATTTTCTAGAAAACCACAAATTTTATGAGAAACAGACCAAAGATATGAGGTGAAATTCTGGACAGTGGAGAGGTATGGTCTACACTGTAGCCAGTACCAGCATGAAGGCATAGTGGGAGAGCAGTCTCTGAATCTGTCAGGTTTACTGAACTGCAAAAACCTTCAGAGTAAAGGCTTCCAAAGCACTATAACCCATTCTGAATTCCAGAATATATATGACATCGCAGAACAAATTAAAAACACTAAAAGATAATAAAACCCCTTCACTTTATGGCATCTTTCTCAAATGGCGCAGTGGTGCAGCAGTTTGCATTGTCACCTTACACTAAGAGGTTCTGAGGTTTGATTCTCAGCTGGGGTGCCTTCAGTGCGGAGTCTGAATGTCCTCCCTGCATTCATGTGGGTTTCCTCCAGGTACTCCTGTTTCCTCCCATATTACAAAGACATGCTTCTAGAGCATTTCTCCCCAGACCTCCACTGAAAATTGGCTCGTTCCAAGTCGACTTTCCTTGTAAAGAAATGTTAAAGTAAATAAATAAATAAAGTTACTTCCCAGTAAAGCTATTAATATTCATTATATATATTTAAGAGCTTATTTAAAAATAATGAAACCCCAGCACATAGAGATATTCTGTAACAGTTTCTATTTCAAAATGGTAAATATTCCCAAAACCCCATCACTTTACTGAATGTTGATCAGAAATCCTTTATGTCCACTCTCTCTTATGAAATTAAGGAATTTATGCTGAAATTAATTCATAAAGATCAGTCTGGTTTTATCTGGAAACAAGTCCAAGATAATACTAAAAGAATTATAGCTATTCAGACCAGTTAGACTACAAACACAAAACATTAGCAGTAATTAGTTTAGATATTGAAAAGACTTTCACTTGATTGGCTGACCCTTTTTTTAAGGTTTTAGAAAAAAATTCCCCTGAAACTTATAACTGCAATAATACATGTCAAAATGTTCTCATCTATCTTCCTTTTTTGGTTTGATATTGTTGACCACTGAGGTCCACACCATCCATCAGTCAACTACAACCCAGTGAATAAAAGCAGATCACAGCAACCATCACTCAGGCCTTAGCTCCACTATCCTTTGAGCATGTCTAGAACATTCAAAGGGATGGCATGCAATGGGTCTTGTGACTAATGCCCATGCCATGGCATGCAATGTAATCATGGTCTTGCCCCCTGTGTGTACAGCACCACTGTGTGATCCTGATCTCCACTGAGGATTCTACCATGGGGCATGTCCCTGAATGCAGTATCCCTCTTGCCTCTTGAGCAGAGTTATGCAGTATTAAGCTGTATCTTTCTTATCTTCTTCCATGCCATCTCCGATAGGTGATCAAGCTACTATTTGAATTTCAGTCTGCAGGGTTGCAATCTTGACTTTATCTCTTTGAGCCAGAACTGGTAGCATATAGCTTTCTGCTCAAATACATTTACAAAAGAATAAAAAGGATGCCATCCGTCCCCTTGATCACTTTCTTTAGTAGTTGAATTTCTTGCAAATGCAGTTAGAAATAATTTAATTAAAGGTTTATTCAATTAACAATAATTTTAATCAACATAATGTCTTAGTACTTTTCATACTTTCTTACTTTTGGCAGATAATTTATTATCTAATAACACTAATACTAAAAAATTCTTAATTGATGTCCATTCATCAATGATTTATTCCCATTTGAATTAAATAAATATATACTAGAAAAAACAAGATGCTCTTATATACATGGTATTCTTCAGCTAACAGATAAGTAAAATTTGTCCAAAAAAGCATTCAGAATGCCATAGTACCTAATTCCACCCTTTCTCTGGAAGTAATAGCACACATAGGAATGTCTTGAGTAGAACATGCCTTCCACTGTCTTTGGTAGGGCTAATAATTGTATGCATAGCTCAGCATCTTGAAAGCAGTACAATGCATGGCATTGAAAGCACTTTGAGGATGTGTAGCTCTGCTGGTAAATGCATACCCTTTAAAATGAGACATTTCATTTCTATAACAGAATGAGAATGGTTTTCTAATCTTCAGAATCTTCTTTGATAGTTTAAATTCATCGAAACCTGAACCATCTTACATTAAATACCATGGAAATTTTCTAACAGACTCACTGCCTTGTGGCATTTTCAGTGTTGTATTTTGCGGTAAAGTTAATAATTATAGTAGTCGCTGATAAAATTAACTAGAACTGTTTTTAGCATTTTGTGAACCATATATATGCATAGATACTTATATAACCAGCTTGTTTAATTATTGAGAATGTGTTACGTCTGCCTCCCTGTTTTTCATACATGCATATATGAGTATATTTAAACACACACATCTCTATTATTGCTATCATCCTCTGCCATACATACTTAATTGCAAATAACAAGAATGCACATTTAGAAAGACTATGATTCATGAACATTTTATTCATGTAGTAAGTAAAATATAAGCCCACTGTCTCGTATTTCAAAACTTCCAGCAAGAAGGAAAGTTGGAAATGTCCAGTCTATAAGCTTCCCTAGCTGTTATCGGTAGCACAGTGTAAGAAGCAGTAAGGGATTTATATCTCTGTATTCCATGAATAGACAGCATGGCATTCTGCTTTACATGTTCTGTCCGAATATCATTTCAAAGGACGCATAGTCATGGGGTCAATGGCATTCCTTATACAACACTATTCCATGGCCCTGTCTGCCTCCAGGTTCCTGTCTCTATGAAGGCAGAGGGATTTGCTTACTCCCTTCATCAGTCTTAGCAGGGCCAGGGGGCCATGTGCTCATCTCTGCTTCTGTTACCTCCTCCTGTTAGCCATAAATGTATCCTGCTGTTCTACCAGTGTCTGGCCTGCACATGCATTCATTTCTTTTACAGCACAGAAGTATACTGTGCTAACCATGCAGGATGCAGTTTGCATTTAAGTTAACTGCAAAAGCAGCATACTGATGAATTATTTTTGCTGACCGATTTAAGGTGCAGTCTACCAGAGCACCTCAGCATAATGATGAAAGTGCTACACTACATCTGTGGGATGGAACGGGATCACCCTGCACAACAAGCACATTTCTGTTTCTACTACAGTTTAGGGGATGGGAAGAAACTGCCCTTTGACAATGAGCACTATTTCAACACTGTGAAGCACAGAAAAATAAGTCTATATGGAGAGCACTCTGTGTTTTATCTGTCTGGATGTATGAGGGAGCAACCCTAGACTAATAGCTCGTTAATAATTAAACATGAGGAGCCCACCATGAGTTATGTCAACGGTACATGTGAAGGCAGAGTAGGAAATAACATACATGGCGCAATTTGCCTTCATTATACATATAGATTTAGGGTAGTACGTATCTGGCCTCTGCAACACTATGCCATTTTTACCTCAGTACAAGATCAAGTGAAAAAAGAGGTTTTATTATGCACCGAGGGCATGCAATAATTTACTTAGATATAAGCAGACTACTATTTGATGAGGTCCAACTCATATAATAATAGCTGTACTATGGTCTCTCTTAAATGTGTATGAATCCCACGCATAGATTTTATAATGAAAACTAGATAGGTATTGGCAATCAGTGTTATAGAAGCACTTTTAAACCTATACAAGAATGAAACAGATACCTGAATCAGAGTATTCAGATTAAAATAAACACAGTCTTGATTATAGTACTGTCATGACATTTTATCATGCTTTTGTGAAAGCTGCACTTTTTAAGTTTTCATGTTAATCTGCTAGGCACATCAATCTGCTACACAGCTGTCATAGAGACTATTCTAGTTTAGCATTTACACTTTACTAAAATTAATAGATTATAAGGTTACAAAGCTGAAACAAAAAAATAAATAAAAGAGAAACAGTGCCAATTATAATACTAACAATGAGACGTTTCCAGTAGTCATGTTAACATTAAATTAAATAAAACTGTCGGAACAATAAGGCACAGTAAGCACACCTACACATCAATTAGGCAAGTCGTTAACATAAACTCAGTTCGTTTCTTATTGTTTAATGACTCTGTCTGCGAGTCATAAAGAATCCTGGATTCTGTGGTGCAAGTACTGTCTCTGCAGCACAAATCTGCAAAGGCTTTTGGAGTGCCAATTAAGAGACATATTTTAGCCTTTGTGGTGTAAAGAAGCACATTGTTCTACACCACAGCCATCTTTTCATGGTGTCACAAGTACAACATGTATTGTATAACCTCCACCTGCACACTCTTGTGTGGCACATAAGGCAGAGACACCTATATAAAAGTTATTCACCACTATACACCGATACTAGTGGTATTCTCGAAGTACACATACTCTTCCTCATGATCAGCCACACATGTCTGGTAGTGTCAGGCAGCTTTAATATAGCAAAACCTGCCTTCTACAAAAACAATTACACACACACACATGCACACACGCACGCACACACACACACACACACACACACACACACCTGGTGCTAGCAGTATTCGTTAATGATTAAACAGCCCTGCCTGCCCTTAGCTTTACCACTGTTAGTGTATAATATGAAACATTACAGCCCCTCTTCTTCAAAATCTATACCTCAATAGTAACTGATTTTGAAACATCTTTGACTAAACACATATCTGAGCAGTGGTCATTATACAATGTTATAGCTTCCTTTTACTCCTCACAAATACAGCCAGTGCCCAATATGAAATATTAAAACCTCACTACAAACACACACACATTTTAATTGTGAGAGTTCAAATACTACAGTCCCGAATCCACCACATGCATATAAACAGCAGTGCCTGCTACTATGTCCGTTCTCTTCAAGCATCACTTGCAGTGTCTTGTCTGAAGTATAGCATTCTTGTTACAAAGTACACCAGGTCACAGAAAACTGTAAGAAGCAAACATTTAATAAGGTTTAGAGTTTTCGTCTCATACACCAAGATTTTACCAGAATTTCAATTGCCTACATGTTGATTACAAAATAAATTTTAGATCACCCCCATTCCATCACAAACTCATGAATAAATTATGAAAGCTGCTCTTTCCCAGAGATTAAAACCTTAATTTTGAAACACTATACAGTAGATATAAAAAGTGCACACACCTCTGTTAAAATGCCTGATAATTGTGGTATAAAAAAATGAGACCACAATAAATCATTTCAAACCTTTTCCCACCTTTAATGTGACCTATAACCTATATAATTCAATTGAAAAACAAATCTGTCAGGGGAAAAATATAAAACATAAAAAATGTACAATAAGCTGGTTGCATAAGTGTGCACACCCTTAAACTAATACTTTGTTGAAGCACCTTTTGATTTAATTACAGCATACAATTATAGCTCATTACTATTCAAAAACATGCACGCTGATCTGTCAGCCTAACCAATGTGCTCATTCTAAATCGAGCATATACCAATAATAAAAAGTGTGGTTGCTGAATCACCACTGAGCGGCTGAACTTTCTCCTATTAATACATGGTACTGAGGCATACATTTCCACTGTCCAGATTTCTGCCTCATATTTATGGTCTGTTCTTCATAAAATTTGTGATTTTCTAACAATTCACTCAGGAATGAAGTCACTAAATAGCTATATGCATTTTAATTTAAGGCTTCATATCCTTCAGACTATGCACAAAAACACAAATCTTAATTATTCTTGTAGCTTTCTAAGTTTATAAGATCAGCATTAAGTATCAGTCTCCATTTGGATCTTTGTCACTCTTTAGTTAAGGCTTTGTTCACACTTCTTGAGCTAAGAAGTTGAGAGGTCCGTAAGGAGGGCAGAGCAAATATGAGAAAAATCAGGTACATTATGCAAAACTAAAGAAACGTACCTGATTTTCCTTATACTTCTGCCCTGTCTCTCATACCTCTAAATTGTCCAGAATGTATAATTTAAAAAAAAAAAAAAAAAAAAAGCAACTGAAATCCACCTTTCTTTGTTGCTTGTTTTCTACACACTGATGTACTGTGCAAGCACGGGAATGTAAGTCCCATATGCATGCTCAGTACATCAACAAACATGGAAGTATGCAGAAAAAACACGGAGGAGCATGACAGCGCAGTTATACAAAGACATTATTTAAGAAAATAAACAATTTCTTAATAATGTCATTGTTTAATAGCAATAACTGATTTGTGGGTGTGGGTATATGAGGATTTACCCACAGTTGGCTTTTTTTAATAACTTGGGCTTTGTCCTCATGATCAAACCATGTCAACTATGGGTCCTCAATATACCCACATCTACTCATCGGTTATTGCTTAACCATTCTTCTCGAAAGCATTCTACACCATTAATTTCAGCTCATCACAAATTCATCATTACTTATGAGCAGTGACAAATGCTGTTGTTTTCTAACCTCTGGAAAATGGGTCTATATTATAATCTTGACTGTTTAATGGATTGAATGCATAAACATCAAACTTTATGCATCGAACCATTAAACAATCGAAATGTAATAAAAAAATCTAAAAAAAAACTAATGGGTTTAGGCAGGGGGGCAAGTCCCCCTGCACCCCCCACATGGGAGGCTGCACCCACCACACCCCCCGCTACTTAAATATACCAACTCTGAGATCACACTACAGTGCAGGAAAGGGAAATCTTCTCCTTCAGCACCATACCACATTAAAGTGCAATCTTGGAGTTGGTATATTTAAGTAGAGAGGGGTGTGGGGGGTGCAGGGGGCTTGCCCCCCTGCTTAAACCCATTAGGATAAGCATTTGAAGTTTAATTTTTTTTTTTTATTTTCGAAGTTACGGAACTTCGATAATATGGTGTCGACCATATTGTATTCAATGTTCCGTAACTTCGAGATTATAATATAGACCCCTAGAAAACTGCTTATCATAACAATCTTGAACTACTACAAATATATATTTTTAATAGTGTTTATTTATTCTTTAAATACCCTTTCCTACTGTAAGCAATTTTTATTAATGTCCTATGATTATTCTAACACCTGCCTTTGTTCTAATTTTAAGCCAGCTGAATGACAACAGACACCTTATACATGCTAACAGTATTTGTAACATACTGTGAGTTGTCTCTTTAAAACTACCCTGCTTGCAAACTAACCCTACTTCTTAACAGCAAACACTCCAGTATGATAGCAAGGACAGTTTTCTCCATCGCTGAAATCCTAAACCCACAAACTTGTCTGTTATTTCAAAAATATGATATTGTATCATATAAACGGCATGGCTTTAGGCTTACATACAGTAATATTAGTGCTATATATACTCTAACAGAAAAAAAAAACAAATAAGGAGCAGGGCTTGTGCATCTGTGCAGGCTTTCTCAAACTCAAAACATACTTGACAACATCAGCCATCATCTATTACTCATTAAATTACACTCCTGTAGATTCTCTGAAAAAGGTTGTTCTTTCTTAACATGTTTATTAAATTATCAATTAAGACACAGGCACACAGACATTAATAGAAAAGAAAACAAACCATAATAACTTTTTTTATGCAATATATATTACATATGTTTTTTTTCTTTATAACTACTAACATTCACTCCATTACATATACTGCACAATTAAACTTCACTGCTCCTAAACATTATTCTGCATTTACTATTCCCACAAATTCCATTTATTTCTTTGTAATTTGCTCCTTCCTTTTTCTAAAGATCTCATTTACATTTATTTCATTTCTTTAACAATATTCAGTATTTCATTTACAGTTAGTTTAGATTTTGTATCCCATATCCTAGTAATTACTTTTTTGGTAGACAAAAGCATTAAACATAATAAGGCCTTACTATGTCTAGGCAATTCAGATCCTGTGTCCCACCTCAAAATAACTAATTCCTTAGTTTTAGCCATTTACTCCCCCAATATTTCTGACAGAGTACTCTGTAGGGTAGTCTTCAAATCATTAAACCACCAAAAACATGTTCCTGGTTGCCTCTATTTCTCATCACATTTGCTATCTATCTGAGGAAGATTCCTTGAGATCTACTTGGAGTATAGAAAATGCCTATGCAAACACATATAAGCAAAACTGCTAAACCTTTTGGACTTTGTTGCCTACTTGGGTGCCATACATATGTTCTTTCATTGTTCCTTTGTAAATTGCTTTTCCGGTCTCTTCCCAATCTTGTCTAACTTCCACTGATTGATTATTATAGTTATCATGAAATATTTTATATGACATACTAATTATCACTTTTTAACAGCCGCTTCTGTTTTAGACTCGGCTAAAAACTCTGCCAGAGCTGAAATTTCACTTATGGCACTCATACCCCTTAGTTTTTCACTATACTCTGATATCAATCCCTGGTAGGGAAGGCAATCTCTAACCTGCAGTCCAACCTTCTGCTTGGCCTCATCTCATTCTATTACCTTTCCCTCTCTTGTTATTTGCTCCCATTCACCTGGTTCCATTGCCATTTTTCTTCAGTAAAGTCCACTCCCTTCCTGCCTAATTTCTGTACCCCTACTTGCAGTCATCCCTTCTGACAATATATTTTCCCCATTCCCATGTTGACTTATTCTTGGAATACTTTCTGCAACTTTATGAATCTAATATTCTGTGTTGCGGTTGTTATTCTCTTTAAAGATCTGCATCCAGAATCTTCTCACGTCTTATTTCTTGACTCCCCACACTTCACCATCATCCACTTCCACTTTGATTTATAACCTTTTCTTTGTGTTATATATATTAGCCTTAACAGCATAGCTCTAAAATATCCCTACAAATCAGGGGAGGATAATCTTATCCCACTTAACTCTCACCCTCTTCCCCTCCCAAAACAAATTCCTTGTCTTCTTTATTAATTATTGCCCTAAACGTCTCCTCTGTTTTATAAAAATGTACCTGACCTGTATGTAAAACTAAGGCGACCAAACATATTTTCACTGCTTGTATCTTACTTTCTATATCCATAAAAGAGAACCTTCAGTTTCTTGTTTTTTGTATTATCTTTTGTTTTGTATCTTCCTACATATCCTTAGCTGCCATAACAAAATATGCTTGAATCCATACCCTATAATACTTCAACTTATCATGTCCCCATAAATACAGATATAGCTGAACCAATTCATGTGTACATAATTTACCACTATAGCCTTTGTTTTATCTTCATCATTTTTTTTACCCCAAAAAGACTTGAAACTCTCTCAAAGTATTCAATAAGAATGAATTGTCCCTTTCTGGATTTATTAAGTTCAAAATAATATAATTCACAAATAAATCCAACTTTTCTTGATTACTATACCAATTATATATTTTCTTAGCCTATGGCTCTAAATGTGAAACATATAACAAAGGGGAAAAACAACAGAAACCTGTTTGGTTCCTCTGTTCAAACACAGCTTATTAGACAGGAACCCACCACCTTAATTCTTGCCTCCAGTCCTTCATGTATCCTCCATATTAACTCTATATTGTATTAGGGAATGCAAATGCTTCCATTATCTTACTTATAAAATCCCAGCTTACTCTTTTGAATGTTTTCTCAGCATCAAGAACCACCAACAGAGGTATTTCTTTTTACATTCTGTTTCACTCTGGATTATCATTGTTCTACTAATGTTGTTAAATGTTTACCTCTCCTCTATCAAACCAATTTGATCCATATGTATGAATTTTCACAAAACATTTGTCTTCATCTTTGTTATTATAGATATAAACCCTTTATATTCATGATTTAAAATGGGTTGATATGAAGCATTTCCTGATAACTCTTGAATAATGTCCACTACCTATTCCTTAATTTCATCTCTTTTTAACAGGTAAGGATGAAAATGTCTCATTTTTACTTCATTACTCTGTATTTTTATATTAGTTATTATTGGCATGAGATATGAATTAGCTATTGGATGTATGTCAAAGCCTTAAATTAAATGTACATGCTCCTGTGAAATATAATTTCTAGCCAGTCTAGCCCAGTTACTGTACCTTGGGTGTTAAATTGAATTAACAGCAGATACACAGGTCCACAGACAAACTAACTGTAGAGGTGTATATTCATAATTGCTGACACATTTATTGAAAGAAGCCAACCAAGCACTACTGTGAGATTACAAACATTTTCTTTATAACACAGATCACTGTCATATGCACTTCCTCAGCTGACTTAGATTACAAACTGTCCACAAAAAAGTATCCTGCAAGTACTTTTATAGTTTCAAAATATTGTCCTTAACGAAAACATTATTTTCCTGTATTGAAGCCTTCTTTGTATGCATCTTTAGCTCATTCCAGAAAAAACAGTTTTTAGCAGGGTGAAATGTTCTTTCATCGATATGATAGTCTAACATTTACTGCTGTGTTAGCTATGCTCATCCAGAGAAAACCAGTTCTCAGCATGCAGAAATATTATTTTATTGATCAAATAGTTTGTGACTTTTTCTGCTGTGTTAGCCATTTACCTTTTCATTTGAATATCTGTGTACATTCAACTGTTTGGGATAGTTTAACAAGCCTCTATTGTTAATGCCATTTGTTACTAAAAATATTCAGAAGTATAATATTTTTGTTCCACACAAGCGCACTCTGTTAAGCCAATGCATCACATGATATTTCTAAAAATATCACACTGTTACAATGTTTGCGAAACGTGTTACTGTGAAGTAAAAATAGTTCTATCAAATTATATATATTTTTCTATCAAATACATGTTATTACTTATGAGAGAAACCAGTTTATATAATTCTATCATTGGAGAATAATATGTAAATTCTGAGTTCTTAGTAATGAATTCACATCTATTCCAAATATCATCACAATTTTCTCCAGAACTCTACCCTCTTTTATTATATTTTTCCTTCAAGGTTCCCAGTACATCCTCAGTACTGCAAATAAAGTTAAATTTCCCAACTATAAATAATATTCCCTGTTGAAAGCTGATAATTTCTTCCAAAATGTTCCTAAGCTCCATAAAGGCAGTTACTGACGGAATATAAATACATGTCAGTGTAATCCTTCTCACTTACCAATAGCTCCTACTACCACAAAACAACCATTATTGTCTTTTTTTCCACCGCTATCACTATTAGAGCCCCTCTGCCAGTTAGTATTATTACTCCCCTTTCCTTTTGTCCTTGATATTCTGCTGGATATCCTTCCTAAAATGAATTCCTTGTCAAATTCATGCACTCATTTTTATTCAAATGTGTCTCTTGCAACATTGCTATTTGCAACCTACCTTATTTAATAATTAATTTTTGTCTGCACCTATATGGCCAATTACATTCCAAGACAATGTGTACAGAGTAGCCATCATGATAGAAAGCTATTGCTTTCACCTATTATACATGATGGTTCCTTTGAATGTGTATTTCCAACTTTTGTCTTACATGCACACACTGTACGCCAGGCTAATTTTTTATATGGTTGTTTCTTCTCTTCTCCATTTGAACCTCCATCACAATTTTCAAGACATTTTGCATTAGTGAAAACCTCAAATAAAAAAAGTAAATATATTTTCAGAGCTTTTCCATCCCCTATTAATTTAGAACAAACACACAGAACTATCTAAGTTTTCAACAAATAAAGTTCAACCATACAGATAGGGGTAACTGCCCCAAATCAATGGCTGCACAAACAGGCATTACCTAATCTAAAATTAAGATTACTCATGCTAAAGTGTAAGGTACAGCCTGTGTCCCCACTTACACTGATTGCTGTCTGTAGTTTTGTAATTTCTATTTCTATTCCCCTACCAGATGTGAAAAAAACAGCTTGCATACTGTGAGAAAATATTAGTTTTTAGCCCTGTGAAAAATAGGATTCACTACCTTTATATAAAACTAAATTGTGTACTGTTGCATTAAATGTATTACAGTATTAAGGCTGCTACTGTTTCTTATTTACTTCCGTAGTTTCAGACTTTATTTTTTACTGAACTGCTTTCCGCTTTATGTTTAAATTTTGCATTTCTCTCAGCAAAGAGTTCTTAGAATTCTTAAAGATGAATTGCTTGCACATGAAGACAACTCCAATGTATTAAAAGTAGTTGGCAATGAGAAAAATGAAACACCTAACAGCTTACATTTCACTCAAAACACAATGTGCAGATTTCTGCTGATCAATGGTCTTCAGTTACTGACTTTACATCTTCCATTCCAATGAGAACATTGGCAGATTCAAGAAACTTGGCATTTTCATGATTTTGATAATTTTGTCTTATTTTTTAAGCCTATTTGCTTCAAAAACTGTCCATAGCTCAAGCCAAGGACATCAATCCAGACAGCCATCCTTGTAAAAACAAGAGGAAATTGTCTCAATTTTATATATAATATAATCAATACACTTTTATACCCTACACCCACCTCAGAAGACCAAAATCACATATTAACTTAAACTTGCTTTTGTCTAGCCTTCCTTATATTGTTACAATGCAAAGGCTATATATCCTATAACTAAAAGAAAGTAATTGTTTACTTTAATATTAACATATACAACAGTCACTGAAAAGACTGTCCCTACCCCACAGACACACACACACAGACACACACACACACACACACACACACACACACACACACACACACACACACACAGACACACACTTTGGTACTCTGGAAAAAAAGTTTCACTAGCAATGTCTCTCTATGAGCTTGTTGCCTGAAGCAGAGCTCACCTCTACTTGCTGGCTCACTCTTTGCCGGATAAACTTTTGTATTTCCTCCTTAGCCTATTCTGCATCAAAAATGTCTGTGCTCCTCCAGGAAATATTCTTAAGACAGCTGAATACAGCAGCCTGAATCTTACACATGCCTCACGATGTTCATATATTGCTGGGATAAACTTGCTTCTCTTTAGTCTTTAAATGATCATTTTTATAAACACTCTTGTTTCTAATTTTGAATACTTTCCCTTTGTGCTCCAGTTTTTTTTTTTCAGGATCAACTCTTTCTGCTGGAATGATTGCATCTCTACTAATACAGGTCCTGACTGCTTTCTCTTAGCTAGGTTTGGAGCATATATGTGATGTGGTCTATAAATTAACACATCCTGCTGTGGAACATCAGTCCAGTTGCCTATTTGTACCGTCATAAAATTAATACAGTCTGTCTTGTCCATTTTCTCTGGTACAGCAGAAAATCACAGGTTTTCTCTGCATGCTCCATCTTCTAACTTTCCTATTTTTGAAATGGCTGTTCTTGAGAAGCCTTACATTCAGACCTTTGCTTTATTTCAGCCTCTAATTTTTAATGTTTTATCGCTTCATCTGAATAGTTACTTAAAGTTTCTTCTTTTTTGTCAAGCTGCTGTTGTTTGAGTTGTTTCATTTATTCTTTTTTACACGTCTGAGTACTAAACTAGCGTAAGTCATCGTTTGTATCAAAGCTGAAACCTGAATTGCTTTTTGCTGAACAGCTGCAGGATTCTTCCTTGCCAGAGCTTTCTCTTCACCTTTTTGGTTAATTTTCTTTCAGGTTCTCCAAATTTCTTCTTTGATAGGATCCAGGCAGTATAATTACTAGCCAGTGACTAACTTTTACCCAGACTACCAGTTTCAATGGCCTTGTATTCTTGGTTAGAATTTCACATTTGTTCTTTGTTCAAAAGTTATCTGTTTAACAGAACCATCATAGTCTCTTCAGGGAGCAGTCTTCCCCACCAGAACAGGTTCTGAGGGTGCACCACAAGGATCTGTGCCTAGTCGTCTACTATTCTCTACATTCATTAATGAGTTATTGACAGACCTTTGCCACCAAAGTATTATTCTCTGTTATGATAATATTGTACTCATCAACTCAAATAAAAGTAATTGCTACCTTACAAGCCCAAGTACAAAATTATTTCAAACTTCTGTCACACCATCTTATAATAAATGACGTCAAAGGACTTACCCTTCCTTTTGTTACTCTGTAAAGATACTTAGGCATTATTACTGATCAAATGCTATCCTTTCACTCACACATGGTAACTCAGTTTGTAAAGTATTAAATTAGATTAAGGTAGTCTACAGAAGGGGTAATTTTTTAACTCCTAAAGTTAGAAAATCTACTGCCATAAATGTTCTCTCATTTCTAGGTTACAATATTCCCTACAAAAATAACTAATAATTCTATTCAAAACTTATCAACTCTTAAAAATATACTCATATTAATACATCATTCTGACATTCATGAATATCACTGTTCCACTATTGAAAAAGTCAACTGGTTTCCTATTGTCAAAAGATCTACTTTCCTGCTTTTCTCCCTCACCTTTAAAATACTTTGTGAATTGCACTGTCCTATGTTTTATCTTTCCATCCATTTCACAGATTGCTAACTTATGAGTCAATAAGCCTTACAGCTTGCTTGTTAGATCTCCATATCATGTAACCACAGGGAAAAAAACCACTTTCTCTAAAACTGTGCATAACACCTGGAACACTATGCTGACATAATGGTAAATTGGCAATCTTTCCCAATTTCACAAACAACTCAAAACTTATATTACTACACAATATAAGTAAGGCTAATATGGGTTTAAAGTTTCCTGCATCATGAAGGGTTAATTTGCTATGTCACTGTCTGTCTTAATTATTGTTAAATGTGTGTGTGTGTGTGTTTAGGTGTATCACAAAATTCTGTATACACCAAAGTTAAAAAAGTGATTAAATGCAGAAAAGAACATGTAGATAGTCAAGCTTCACTTACAGCTTCATTAGTATCTAAGAAATTGTATCACAGAACTTTTCTTATATACAGAAAGTTCATACCACATAATCAAAACAAGCTGACAACAGGAATAATGTTCTTGAGGTTCAAATGTAAAAGGTAGTACTAAAAAGGCATATACCATGGATTCTTTGGATTTCATGCACTATTTGAAACATAGGGGTTATAGAACCTATGATGTTATTGAGACAGACTACAGTAGGTAAAAATGAAGAGGGTTTGGCTTTTACAATACAGAACAAAGAATTATACTAAAGATTGCAATATTTATTTCAATGTATGGTAGTAACTCAGTTGTCTCATTAAGAAACATGGGCACATTCTTAAGAATGACCCTGTTATTTGTGTTCATTTAACTGACAAATGTAAATTTACTTATAGTACAGCAAAGAATATAAGCCCAGATATTGGCTAAGAAAAAATATGAGGATGTCAAGAATATATGTAAAAATATTTCTGTGGGATGCTTCAAATGTAGCAGGTGCAGGCATTGTAAGGTACACACTAGTACAAATGTTCCTGCTATAAACAATCATAGGACATTTATGTCAAACATATTTCTTGCTCCATTGAAGCTATAAATTATATTGCATTTTATACCTGTGGATGTAGGAAAACGTGTTTAAAGAATGCAATGCGCTCTTTAAACACAAACACCCAAGGGCTATTTTTGTATTCCTAGGCACTGATAGACTAATGAGTTATAACACAACTCATGAAATTAATGCACTGTTAGACAAAAAAAAAGTTTTTGATTAGAAATACCGGGGTCCTTTCTGCACCACAGTTAAATAAAAACTTCTAGATGGTGTCTTTAACCAATAGATCTATATTTGCTGTCACAAAAGCATTCTGAATACATTTGTTTGTTTTGGATATTACCAGATTTCTTATCTGATTATGTTCTCCATCTCCTTCCCATCACATTACATATTATATTACCTTGCAACCAAACCGAAAATATAATTTAGTTTTAAAAATATTCTGATTTTTTTTTTGTGGTTTTGCATTTTTTGTACAAAGTTTGAAACTACTATTGTGAAGACAGAGTGACCCAGCATCATTCTCTGTATGTACAGTAACTTGTAGTGGCCGATTCTGACACATTTATATGCCAAAATTAGTTTACCACATAAGTATCTATAATGCATTGTGAAAATAATTCTTTTTTACATTGGTCAATGTAGCTGAAATCAGTAAACAATGTTTTCTTTGTAAATATTCTTTGTATCTGTTCTACATATTTCAGCTGTCACTTACTGAACCCACATAAACAATTGCTTTACTCTATTAGTTTAATATAAATTTTGCATAATCATGATAAACAATTTGGGTTTCTTATATTAAGACTTTTCATCATTATATCAGGTTTTCTCATGGCTTGAGTACATACACTGTCAACCTGTTTACTAAAAGTAAAGTTACTTCTAATAACTATCCCAAAATTGTTGAAGGAATCAACTTTCTTTAAACACTTATTGTTCATACATATTGAGTGTTAAATAGGTTATTTGAAATACAGGATGCAGCATTTATCAGTACTACAGTTCAAACCTACTATAGTGGCCTAAATTACTGCTTGCATCATGTACTCATTTACATTATTTAAATCATGTAGGTCAGTAATTATAGAACAAATTTTGAGGTTATCAGCATACTTACTTCACGAACATGATTTGTTCAGCGGTAAGGATGCAATAATAATATTAAACAGTGCAAACCAAAGTGCAGATTCCTGGGGAACTCCAATATTGACCAGTAGATAACTAGAATGTTGCCCTTGAATAACAACAGATTGTTTGACTCATAGAAAATAGTTCTTTATCCACAGAATGACGTAAGGATTAACATATGAGTTTATTAATGCAGACGTTATTACTGTAGGTGTCAGTGAGTCTAATGCCTTAGCCATGCCTTAGCCATGCCTAAGTAGACGACTCCAGTAAGCCACCCAATATCTAAACCAGTGATACCTCTTCTTAGAAATTAAGTAGGTTAGATAACACTGACTTATTCTTACAGCCATGCTGCTGCCGGTCAATGAAATTAATAGCATGATTGTTATAAATAAGCTGAAGTATACTGTGTTCAATGCATTTGCACAAACTCTGGGTAACCCTTATCAGTCTCTAATTTCAAATGTCAGTCCAATCTCCTTTTTGATTAAAAGGGATAATATTAGAGTGCTTCCTAAGAGGAGTTACAAACCCATAAGGCAAAAGATTATTGAAAACAGGTTTTACTAATTATGTCAAGTGTTACTTAATAATGGAAATAATAACATGGTATAAAGTCTGAACCTGTAGATGATCTTTTTACTATAGAAAGAGCATTTAATGAGATTAAATGGATAATAATGGAATAAAATTGTTCTGGGGAAATCAATAATTCAGTAAATTGTGACATAACATCATGTTTATAACTGCAACTATTTGTAAAATACTTATTCAATTCATGAACTATAGTTGTTAAATCATAATTAAGTTTGTTTGCCACCATAATACCTCAGAGTATATTTAGATTTTTCATTCCTGTTAGAATATTTATACTAGTGTTTCTTGTTGCATGTATCCTTTGATAATCTTGTTTTAAAATTTATCATAATTTCTTGTCTTTAATTTTAATACATTTTATACCTTGAAAAGTTTGTTTCACTTTAATGGATTTATTCAGATAGCATTTGTATAACCTAAACATCCTTTTTATACACGTAAATGAGATTTTTATTCCACCATGAGGGATAACAAGGAGTCCATAATTCACTTTTTGTAATAGAAGTTTGCTTTGTGCTGGCTTTAATTATATTTGCAAAAGATATCCATAAAATGCATCATAGGTTCAAAGGTACGTAGTAAACTAGCTCTTCTTGTGAGTCATTTTAAGGCAGTTTCCCTATTTGTGCTCAAAATAACCTATCACATTTGGTTATAGATCGGCCTTACCCATCCCATTGTTGATAATTATATAGTACCCTTAATAAAAATAACTGGAATTATACCATATATATAATCTGAGGGAACCCATGCATATGATAAAGCATTTAGGAGCTGCATTTGTCTATTAGTAGGGCAATTTTTTTGTTTCTGATCCACAGATCGAAGTTGCACTTGAAAATGAACAGGGATGAATTTTGTTTTATGGTGATGGGGAGGCTGTTCAATAGTGGTGGTATCCCCTGTGAAATATACCAGTGTCTCCAAACCATTCTGTTGATGTCACAAAAGAGGTTTAGAACACTAGACTGAATATTTCTGATGCTATTTGACTTGTTGATGTGCAATAAATCCATCAGTAATGGGTTGAAGGATGCCTTTTATGCCAGACACAGGTCACCTCTTAGCAGTCTGTAGGATACAGAGTATAGTGACAGAGCTTTGAGTTGGCCCATGTAGGGCATCTTTAGGCCATATATCCTTTTAGGTATCTCTGTGGGAATTTCAGGTGTCACGTGTCTGGACAGATACATGCCAAAGGGGACATTGTATTCAATGAATGGCCTAATGAGGGCTTAGTAAAGAGGGAGAATGGCATTCCTAGATTTAGATGCAGTCCCTTTGTTTATAAACTTTGCAGTATAGAAGGATGTTCTTACAACAATAGACATATGCTGGTCAAATGTTAGGTCACTGTCCACATAAGTTCCCAAATTCTGAACAACTATATCTATTTAGGGGCATGCTGTCAATGTGTTATTTCCCTGGGGTAGATGACTTCTCAAGGGATACAATAATGCATTTTTTGGCATTTAATTTCAGACTATGATTTTTGACACCAGTTATTTATTTGAGATAAACCTTTTTGCAGGACAGCTAAGTAATTCTATATTTATTTTATATGTTTTACATATTCATGTGAGCAATTAGTGTTTCCTTGTGTTTACTTATCATCCTTATGAGACATATGACACTTATCATTTCTTATTTTTAAAAGTACTAATCTCAAAACAAATAGAGTTATGGTCTCAGATTCCTAGGGGGGAATCTAAAGTAATATTAGAATATGAAGAGTACTGGTTGCCAGAATGTTTAATGTGTGCTTATCCCTGGTTTTATCAGTAATAAATTGTTGAAACCCATGGATGGCCAGTATTTTAAGAAAACATTTAAAAAAGATGTTATCACCACAATAAAGTATCCAGTTCACATCTAGGTAATCAAAGTCCTTCATCAAGTAATTGCTGAAATTATCTACAGTATACTTTTATCCAACTCAACAAAATAGTTTGAGTACTTATTAGCTGTAATACTAGTTGTGCGATAACACAATATTTTTTTATTTTTATTTGGTAGTATCTCATGTATTTCTACTATAACACATTCAGTGCAGCTATATGCAGTGATTAGTGGAGACCTTATGTTTTCATGTATTAGACACAGGACTGCACCACCTCATAATCCATAACACAAACATTCATATTAGTGTACCCTGGGAAAAAATACTTCTGTATTCCAACATTCAGTAGTGGCTATAATATCAAAAGTCTCAATATCGATAAAAGCTTTTATTAAAATAGTGACCTTTTACAACTCTTATCAGGTCTACTTGAGATATTGTGGGGTTTCCTGAGCAACAGCCTTTCCTAAACAAAATCTTCATGATATATTTGATTTTAATGGAAATAAGTCCTACCCCATAGGAATTAAGTAGTAGTTTATCTTATTTAAATAAGCTTTGGTCCAATGCACAGTACTACCTGTAAATTATAATTTTTTTTATGTTGTAAACTAAATATAACTGCCTGAGCCAGGTATTGTAGTTAATGTGTTTTGTAAAGGCATAAACAGTCTTCAAGTAGTGTGAGCAATGAATTGATCATATGTTTCAATGGAGCATTTGTAGTCATTATACCTTTCTTAGCAACAATCTTCAGCTACCATACTGCTGCCAGTAGCAACAAAGTGAAAGGGTATAACCCAGTATACTTCTTATGACTGATATGAATTTGTTTCCCATTACAATGATGACTGTGTTTTGTTTTTCCCAATTGTACTGTAGACTATATGTGAAAAATAACACAGTAAAGATAGGGGTCATGAATCTTAAGCTGACAACCTAAGCTGTAATATAGCCATGTAAAGATAGAGGTTTAGGATCTATTGGTGCAGCCTAGTTAGACATGTGAAGACAGTGGCTTAGGATCTCTGGGTACAGCCTAGTTCTGAGTTAAACTGATAGGAAGGCAGAGGTGGTGACTCTAATGTTCATGAATGCTCAGAGGGATATGTGGAAGGTAAAAAAATTAAATACTCAAGTTATTACACACACACACACACACACACACACACACACACACACACACACACACACATGTTCCCTTCTCTTCTGCTGGCATCCCATCTACCTTGGCAGCTAGGGAAATGTCCCCATCCACCCTACAGCTTTGCACACACTTTCACTGCTCAGTCAGAAAACACACACACACACACATATATATATATATATATATATACACACACACACACACACACACACACAAACCCCTCCACTGTTGTGTCCAATATCCCATATAAAACTCTCCCTTTCCATTCCCATCATGTGACTAATATTTAGAAATATCCCCCAAACAATGATTATGCAGCTCATAATCATACTGTTGGTTTAGTGCATAGAAACATGTGGCCTTGGTATACACCTGCATAATCGCTGTGGAATGCACCTGCACTGCAGTCTACAAAGAGGTACATGGTAACTGTAAGGCCACTACATCAGTACTGTGGCAGTACTTGCTGCTATGAGCCCTTGTCCTGTCCTGGCACCAAGGGGCACCTAACTTGATTATAGAGCAATATCCTGTATAGTACCAGGTATATGTCACCTTCTCTGTTTGCAGCTAGCTCCATGTAATAATGCAGACCTAACCTTTCTGAAATATATGATACATCACTGGATGGAACATTTGTTTATTCCATTCCTCTGATAAGCTCAAACACTATACTACATTTTTCCTGAAACAATACTCCTGGATTATAAACAGCATTCTCTTCTTTTGCAATCAATATTGCGTTTTGTAAAAAGAATTTCTTAGCCTGTGACCTCTGAATTCTATACATGCTTATTTGATGTTACTGAAATGTTCTGATTAATTTAATGAAAGTACAAGGTTCTGAGGGAACATGAAATGCTCTGTGCATTTTGCTTTTTCTACTGATCTTAATGTCAGTGTGTCACCCTTTTGGGGGCCATTGTCTATCAGTCATCATTTCTTTCTTGGCCAAGTGGCCCATTCATATTCCATCATCAGTACATTGGCAACTGGGAGGAACCATTATTTAGACTGCCATTACGGGTGGTTTGAGGTGTGATATGGCCCTATCTCAATGTGCATGCTCAGCTAAGCTAGTAAAAGGGGTTATGCAGTGGAATGATCAGTATAACAATGCTGGTTGTCCCTCATTTCTGCAAAGAAGTTTACTAGCAAACAGTCACACTCCAAGCTTGAAGCACTGGAAGTAGTTTTTCTAGTCTTCACCAGAGAAAATCATGTCCTCTCAAAGCATGCAAATCCTTCCTCTCTTCCCCCAGCAGAGGTGAGTAGGACATATCCCCTCACTCCTCTCCATCTGGTTCTGCCTCCTCCAGTGCCAGGACAGCTAAGTGAACCCCATTTGGTGTGGATTATGAGGACATAACCTATGACCATCACGTGAATTGCCATCAATGGTGTCTATACCTCTGTCCATCAAAGTAATACAGATAGGACAAACTGGTAAGTCTGTACAAAATTTATCTGAAACTACAGATAACAGTATATACATCTGTTAATATAATTGTTTATTCAAATATTAGAAAAGGAGAAAGACCAAGACATGTCTACTATACCACACTGTTTTAATACATAATGTTATCTAAAGTGTGGCCCAATAGACATGCTGCACTGCATCTTGGGAAGTAGCAGTAATCTTCAAATGCACCACTGTGTATAGTCTTTTTCCTCTTTTAGACACTACTGGTAGACATACAAGACTGACACACACACCAACAAAATTTATTGCAGCTTTTTCTCAGCTAAATTGATATAAAAAGACAGGTCAGGGGTGAAAAATATCTCAGCAAACATGTAAGAAAACACAACTATCCAACAGAAATAATTTTCTGCAGATTCCGAAAGTGCCTCCTCAAAAGATGAATATGTATGCCTACAATGCTCAGATAAAATCTGTGTTCACAGTGGTACACACAATTCTGCTCTCTGTTTTCTCAGCTGCATTAACATGGTAGTAGTGGCTGTATCAACTTTCCTTTTGTATATAAAAAATAGTTTAGCACAAACATATTGAGATGATGGTTTAACATTTTTAACATCTTCCTTACCTTGCACATGCACTTCTATTTTCTTAGCATTTGGTTACTCAACTCTACATCAATACTGTTGTAATACTGAACAATGTCTGACCTGGTCTTAACACTGTCATTATACCTCACTCTACATGTTACCATTTTGACCAATGTATAGTGGTAAGCATACACAGCATCAGTTTCAACTTGGGCCTAGCATATATAGCCGCAGTTTTCATCTGGCTCTAGCATACAGCATATATAGTTCCAGTTTTTATTGGGTGCAGTCTACTATATTATAGCTGTCATTTTTTGGCAGTGTTGTGTAACAAATATGATATTCAATCTCCAGCAGTCAAATTTCTGTCTTGAAACCCGTCCTTGTCAGGTTTACAGTTCTACACAAGTCTGTAATTAACTCTTGGAGATGGCAAACATGTATGGGCTGGAGTAGAAGTAATCCATAAATACCACATATCCCATTGTAGCTAGATATATCACATATTCTGGCAGGATATAACAGCATTCAAGAGAAGTAAACCACAACACTTTTTAGGTTAAAATTTATTATTTCTCTCAAATGTATAAAACTTTTTTTTAATTTAAAAAATAACACTGAAATTTGTTAAGTATTTTGATCGCTTCTGCTTTCTCCAGATATACATACATTATTCAAACTTCTTTTTAATTTCTATTACAATACAAAATCCTGCAAATGAAGCAGATTAAAAACATAAATAATTTGTAGAGTTATGCACAAAAATGAGATGATGTGATTCACAAAATTCAGTTTTTCTTTCCAAAATGCTCATTTCCTATACGCAGCCAAGGATAAGGAAGAACAAGTCAGATATGACAGAAAATATGTATTGCACATCAGTCTTATGAGCAGCCATAGGTTGTCTAATCAGTGAGTAAAAGGAGGATGAAAGTAATTTATGTAAAATCAATGTACCTTAGCCATCAGGCAGTCCAGTGGCACTTCCTACATGTGACTTATGGTGCAGTTTGTCATCCTACATTTTGAAAAGCAATAGTCATACAAAGAGAAACGAGTGGGAGAGGTTTTGAGGAACTGTCCACATTTCATGTATACTTACATGGCCACTAAGGAATATCTTGCTGTAATCGTCAAATGTGTCAACCCATGTACAAAATAAACTCAAATTTGGTTTCTAACAAGTGTCATTCTAAAGTTTTGAGTTACTACAGGCTATATCTTGGCTTCTGACTAAAAACATTAGACAACAGAATCACACTTTATACAATAGCCTCCTTCTACTGCACACAGCTGCCAGTCTCATCCCTTACCTCATGCTGTTGTTTCTGAGTACTGAACATTTTTCCAGACTGACATTAAAGTAGTAGAATGCAACATATTTATTAACATGGAAGGCTTACATTTCTTGTAATTAAGTCACACCACTCCCTACAATGATTAAGACACTACAATGCTGGCAGGTATTCAAGAGTCAACATACACTCTATAAGATGTTTCTACACTTTGTCAGTTTCTCAGTTCTCTGTGGACCTACTGTAAGTCTTCCATGAGTTTATTACACAGCCAAAGGATAGAAAAAATTATTAGAAAGACAGCCAATTAAAAAAAGACATCCAGCATGGGCAATAGTACTGACATTAGCAAGTGCATACATTTTTAATGATATACGTGGTTATCAACTAAAAAAATTGACATCGATTGGCAAACACTCACCGAAATATGGTCAAACACCCCCTTGTCAAACAATGTTGAACGGCTTCCATGTCTGTGATAGAGATAGTAATGTGCAAATGAATGCACCCTTCACATAACCTGTAGAAACTTCCTAACATACCCCCCTCCTAATAATTACCCATGATACATAGAGACACAATTGGGTTGGATTGCATGCCTAGGTTTATAAAGGCTCTGGTGGTTGGTAGCCTAGTATATATCTATGAACCTATGATAAGATCACATGATAGTGGGGTAGGAACTGCCTCTTTTCCTGTTATATAATATCAGAGTGTGATGCTTACTGAAGAGTGGAACAGATTCTGAGTAAAGTTCCACCAACTGGTTAATAAGCAATCATATATATAGATATTACTGCACAAGTTAGGCAACCAGCGAAAATTCTAAACTTCTTCTATACTACATCATGTTTTAACAGCTACTTGTCTAATCGGTACTTAATGTATTATCGCAACTAGATTTCTGCAGTCACGAAATTCGCATACTTGAAGTGAAACGACTGCATCTATGACTCAAAAGTGATGTTTAAAGTGCTTACTACTGTCGGATTGCAGTGGTTAAGCAGCAGGAACAGGAACAATAAATAAATTCCTCTTCCTGTTTTGCATGCATTACAGACACATGCTTGAATTAGCATGGCTGCTATCATATCAACGACTGGAATATTTTAACTGTAAAGAACTAATCCTTCAGAGAAATAATACATAGTAAGTGAACACAGACACAGAAAAGACAATCTGTAAACTTCTTATTTTTGACAATGTTTTAATCTGGCGTGAAAAGAAGCACTGCAATGACAAAGTTGCGATTATTGATGTTTTTGGATTGTGAAGGTGGCATGTTCCGGGATATACATGGAGTAGTTCAGCAATCATTCATTTTCTTACTGCTCTGATGATGTTGGCAGCTCATTCCATGGCTGTGTTTTAGTATGTGGTGGGAAACTGTCAGCAATCACATTCATTATTGTTTCAAAGCAGTCTTTTTTATGGTCAATCTGTGTTTCACACCAGATGTATTCCGCTAAATATGAATCCAAATGGTGATGAGCCGTCCCTCTATGTTTTTTATTCCTCCATTTTACTGATCCCCACATCCGTTCAACACGTTCAGTATGGACTCCAGTATCAGGATCCACAAAGTTATACTTGTGATTAACTTTGTCGTGTTTAAAGACAGCTTCTTCAAGTTGCTTGGTCTGATAAGCTCACCAGGAGTCTGAATAGATAGTGCTACCCTCTTTAATGTGCTTGGTTATTTTATTGAATAAGGTTGAGACACTTCTATCTGGCACTTAGCAGAAAAGTTTCCTTTGTCTCTTTGTAGATCCCTCCAAAAATCCATGGCTGAGGGAGGACACGTCCAGCATTACTTTTCCTTCAGGTGAATAGACTTTCTTCTATTTCCACTACATGGCCTGGCCCACCAATTTATTTTTTTCTCTTGTTTCTCCATTTCCAGTACACAAATATCTTAAATAATTACTCCAGTTAATGACAGTCTTGTCTGACATTTCAAGTTCTTCCAAACAGAATTGAATAGAAGTCAACTGCTTACAACAGCAGTAAATGAAACATAACACAGTAGTAAAACTTATTCTACTACCATTGTACCAACATGCTGGTAACATTTCTCCTTATTACACTTCCAAAAAATTTGCTTGCCAAAGTATAATTTAATTGAATGCCATGAACTGCATTCCTGAGTTTCGCAAATAATTCTGTAGTTTGAAAGAATTTAATTGAGCCTTCTTCTGCACTGGGCATATCCCACAGACACATCTTCAAAGGAGCAAAGTGCATGTTTTTTGCATGACAGTAAAAGCAGCACACACTTGTGGGACCCAAACACATGTATAAAAGAATTTTGACAACATTTGTTGTCACAAGAAAGCGTGCAGCAGCCGGTCTTGAAATGATAATTATGACTGCGCTAATGTGCTTCAAGACACCAAAACACTATACTTTTAGATTTTATTGATAAAAATAAAGACAGCAGACACGTCTGGTACACAAAGACACATTAAAATGCAGTCTGATGACATTTACTAACACCATTAATGATCGTGAAGCAAGAGCTATTGACTTAACAAATCTGGTTGCGATAATACATAAGTACTGTCTAGTCATATCTGGAACACTCCTCTTGGGTATAGTCAAATGTCTAAATAAACTGTAATACCTTGTCTTTTTTTTTCATATAAACTAGATCTGCTGATAAGACTCTGAAAAATGTATAAGTGCGTGTATGTATATGTATATGTGTGTGTATATAAATATATATACATGTGGATTCACTTCATAATCACAAAATACTGAAATCTCGAATTCCAGTTTTTCGAGACCATGAAATTGAATCCACACAACAATGAAACACCAAAACAGCAAAATTCAAAACACCTAAAACAGAGCACACACCAGACCACACATATACTACAACACCCACATCACAACATAAACACAACAACACACATCCACAAACATACAACATACATAAGCATGTGGGGGGGCTGCGACCCCCACACCCCCCTACTTATATATACTAACTCTGAGATCGCACAAACAGTAAACAAAAGCAAACACACACACAGTCCCTCACACACACATCACACATATCAGCACACTCACATACACTCAAACTCCCACCCAAAACCCTTACAAAACACTCACTTACCTGATATAACACCTAAATCCACACACGGCACCACACGCCATCTACATATAATCCCGGACATTACGTAGCGTAAAGCCATAACCGTGAATTTGAGATAATCTAATTCACGATTATGTACTTTCGCTATTTTCAAATTTCGACTTTATAGTCTTGAGATATTGAAATTTGACATTTCAGTATTTCGAGATTATAAACTGTTTCCATATATGGATTCACTTGATAATCTCGAAATACTGAAATTTCGTTTTTTGAGACCAAGAAATCGAATCCACACAACACCGAAACACCAAAACCGCGAAGCCCAAAACCACAAAATTCAAAACACCTAAAACACAGCACACACCAGACCACACATATACCACAACATAAACAAACAAAACAACACACATCCACAAACCTACAACATAAATAAGCAGGGAGGCAAGCCTATATATATATATATATATATATATATATATATATATATATATATATATATATATATATATATACACACACACACACACACACACATATATATATATATATATATATATATATATATATATATATATATATATACACACATACCCCTTCTGATTTTGAAGTTGTGGGCAAAAGAAGATGAAAAAACATTCTCTCACAGCTGAGGACAAAAGACATTTCATTGAAAAACAAAAACGCTTCTTCACATTAGGCAAAGAGCTGCTGTGAATCAACATAATACCTCTGAGTTGCATTGCTTTAAACACCTCTGAGAAACTGCAGCAGAAATACTATCTCCTCTCCACTGTTCATAATCCTTAACACTGACCAACTTGCAGTTAGACAGCAGTGAAGTGGTTGCTTAAATTGTTGCTGATATTGCTTGCTGGGATTGATTAGTACCTCAGTTACAGTACTGGATGCACCTCCTAACAGCCTCCACCTGGGGCTGATGGCCCCTTCACCCTAAATTAGTTATAGCTATGACTTGTTAAAATGGATATGAAAGCCATCAATGATCAATTTATTTTAAAACTTTTTCAATTTATTGCTCATAGCAGTACCAAAAAAGTACAGTTGTGTACACTTACCATAAATGTAGATGTTCAAGTGTATTCACTGTTGCACTCATCACACACTTGGGTTATCTGCCTGCAGGTAGCCCTCAGTCAGCCCGAATACTAGAGACTTAGTATTTCTGTGTCACGTGCTGTCACTCCAGGACTGACGTCAGATCATCAGGGATATAAAAACAGGCAGCTGACACCATTACATCAGTTTTTCCTGCTCCAAATGTCAGGAGCCCCCCAAATAGAGAGCTAAGTTATGGTGGGGAAACCACCAGTAAAATGTAAATACCAATACCAATACCCATGAAAGGGGTGAGTAATAGCCATAGAGAGAAGCCAGGGGGCTGGAGGGAGGGAAACCGGGACTACAACAGTGAATCCACCCAAACATCTACATTTATGGTAAGTGTACACAACTGTACTATGTTCTTTGTGTTTCACTGTTGCAGTCATCACACTTGAGTGGATTCCCGAAGCTGAAGAAGGGTGGAGGCAGTCAAGAAGAGTTAGGGTTGGCTAGTATGTCTTGCAGGACTGCTGTTGCAAAACCTGCCCTGGATTTGGAAAAGATAGGTAGGTGGTAATGCTTGGTGAAGGTATGTACAGAACTCCAGCCAGCAGCTTCCAGGATGTCCCTGGTAGGGACTCCCCTGAGAAATGCTGTAGAGGTAGAAGTTGCCCTAGTGAAATGTGTTCTGACCCCCTGAGGGGTTGGTTTCCCATGGTGCTTGTAGCAGAAATGGGTGCAGTGTGCTATCCATTTGGAAACTGTTTGTTTTGAAATGGCCTTGCCCTCTGCCCCTGTTGCAAAGCTGACTAGTAACTGGTCAGATTTTCTGAAGGGCTTAGTCCTATCAAGGTAGAATCTGAGCTGTCTGTGCATGTCCAAGGAGTGCAGGATCCTTTCTCCTTTATTCTGAGGATTAGGGAAGAAAGATGGCAAATGGATGGATCAGTTTAGAGCCACACTGGACACCACTTTAGGCATAAAGGAAGGGTTAGTCCTGAGGGAAACCCTGTCAGCATGGAAAACAATGAAGGGTTCCACAGCCATAAGTGCTTGTATCTCAGACACTCTTCCAGCTGAAGTGATGGCCAGAAGCAAGGCTGTTTTCCAACAGAGGAATTTTAACTCTGCTGATACTGCTGGTTCAAAGGGGTGAAGCATGAGCTTTTCCAGTACAAATTTAAGGTCCCAAGCAGGGGTGGGTGCTTTCCTATGCGGCCTTAAGTTGTTTGCCCCTCTCAGGAACTGTTTGATAAGAGGGTGCGATAAGAGAGGTGGCTCCGTGTTGTAATGAGCCGAAATGGCTGAGGCATGTATCTTAATGGAGGAGAAGGACAGACCTTTGTGGAGTAGATCTGCTAAGTAATCCAGGATTAGAGGCAGGGAGGGCAAAGTTACGCCCTCTCCCTTAAATTGAATCCAGGAGCAGTACCTTTTCCACTTATCAGCATAGGATTTTCTTGTACTGGGTCTTCTGGCTTCAAGAATGATGTCCAGCATCCGTTTGCTTAGGGTTGCTGCGGGAGAATTCAAGGAATAAGTTTGGCTGCAAGATTTATGGTTTGCAGTTGTGGATGCAAAATCTGTCCCTCCTGCTGAGAGAGCAGGGGTGGGTTCTGTTGTAGGTGCCAGGGTGGCACTGATAACAGGCTGTGCAGGAGTGGGTGCCAGTGCTGGCGTGGCCAGTCCAGGGCAATCAGAATTGTCCTTGGTCTGTCCTGTCTTATCTTGAGTAATACTTTTGAGAGAAGGGGGAATGGCATAGATTGAGAGATTTACCCACTGAAAAGAAAGGGCATCCACTTTCCAGGCCCTGTTGTGAGGGTTCCTGGTGCTGAATTTGCTGAGTTGGTGGTTGCAGGGAGAGGCAGACAGATCCACCTCTGGGGTCCCCCATTTCTGAATCAGAAGGTTGAAGGTGCTGGGCTCCAATTGCCACTCGTGTGGGTCTAGGAGAATTCTGCTTAAGTCATCTGCCAGTGAGTTTTGTTTGCCTGGCAGGAATTGAGCTTGCAGATGGACTTGCATGTCCAAGGCCGTGTTCCACAGGGCTATGGCTAACCTGCAGAGTGGGTAAGAGTGGGCTCCCCCTGCTAGTTGATGTACCACATAACTGTGGTGTTGTCTGTTTTTATTAGAAGTTTTCCTGGAAAGAGAAGGGATCTGAAAGCTGTCAGGGCATTCTGCACAGCTAGCATCTCTTTTTGGTTGATATGAATTTGACTTGGGCTCCAGTGGCCCTGAATGCATTTGCCGTCCATGTATGCTCCCCAGGCATAGTCTGATGCATCTGTGGTTAGGATCTGGGCGGTGTGGGGTTGAGTAAAGGGCAGTCCCTTGTTGTGGTCGCATGCTTCTGCCCACCAAAGGAACTCTGTCCTTAGACAGGGTATGACAGGAATGACTGTTTCCAGGTCCTGAGAATGTTCGCACCAAAGAATTTTTAAGTACCATTGAAGTTTAATCATATGCAGTCTTGCATATTGAATTAGCAGTATACATGAGGCCATAAACCCTAGGGCCTGCAATATTTTTCTTGCAGATAGCTGGGTTCTGGTGGCCATTTGTTTGAAGTAGGCTGTCAGACTTGTTTTTCTGAAGTGAAGAATGCCATTTGGGATGTTGTGTTCAAGCTTGCTCCCAGGAATACAATCTTTTGACTGGTTACCAGCTTTGATTTATTTTTATTTATGGTGTACCCCAAGGAAGTGAGAAGGTTTTTCACAAATGTCAGGTGCTGCAACAGCAATTCCTGACTATCCGCCTGAATCAGGCAGTTGTCCAAGTATGGGTAAATTTGGATATTTCTATGCCTGCAGTAAGCAATGGCTGGAGCCAGGATTTTCTGAATACTCTGGGTGCAGTGGATAAGCCAAAGAGAAGTGCAGAGAACTGATAATGCATAGATCGGCCTTGAAACTTAGATACTTCCTGCATGACTCCCTTATAGGGATGTGCAGACAGGCTTCTTTTAAGTCTAGGGTGACTAACCAGGCATCCTTGGCTTGCATACGTAGAAGCTGTTACAGGGTAAGCATTTTGAATTTTGGTACCACCAGGAAGGTGTTGAGAATTGAAAGATCCAGGATTGGGTGCCAAGAGTCCTCTTTTCTGTGTACCAGGAAGAGTCTGGAATAGAATCCTTGACCTACCTGTTCTACTCGAACTGGCTGAATAGCTCTGATGGACAGCAGGGAAAGAACTTGGCTTTGAGCCTCTGCCCACTGCTTTGGAGGAAGGTCTGGAAACCCTCTTGGGGTTGGCAGTGAGTGGAAGTAAAATTTGTACCCCTGGGATACAATGTTGAGGACCCATTGGTCTTGTGTGATGGACGTCCAGTTTTTTACATGAAGGGCAAGTTTTCCTCCTAGGGGCACCAGCAATTGGGCAGGGATGGGGAGTGGAGTAGAGAAGTCATTGTGAGTTTTTTACTGTAAGGAGGTGGCTTACCACTCCCTGTTTTGGAGGAGGGGGCACTCCATTGTTTAGATCTCTGCATACCCTGAGACTATAGTCTGGGTGGTCTGTTTCCCCTGGGTCTGGCTTGAGATGGCCTGAAGGGGGCTGGAAAGGACCAGTGTTTGGAAGGGCAATGCTTACTGAATCTAGGGGGTTGCTCTTGCAAGAATTCTTTAACAGTCTGCATAGACTTAGCTTTTTCTTCCATCTTTTTAAGAACCCCTTATGCTTTGGCACCAAATAAACTGTCCTTGTTCAAAGGAGCATTTAGTAACTTTGATTTGATATGGTCTGGCAAAGTCTGCTCCTTGAGCCAAGCATGTCTTCTCAGTACAGAACCAGTGACTGCTGCCAGGCAAGATGCTTCTAGGGCACCAAAGCCACAATGCAAAGTATGCTTGCTGACTTGGCTTGCAGTGTGCATAAGCTCCTGCATTTCTTTATTTTCTGCACCATCTGTAAAGGTAGCCACTTTTTGTTTAATAAGTTCCATAATATGTTGCTGGTACTTCAGCATGTGAAATTGACAATTCAATGCCCTAATAGCAAGAGTTGCAGAGGTATATACCTTCTTACCCCATCTGTCCAAAGCTCTGGAATCCCTGTCCGAAGTGGTGGGATTCTTGGCTGTAGTTACCTTGATACCGTTAGGCCCCCTGGGAAATGATCTCTGGGTCAGCAGTAGGATTCTTGAAAAGAACTTTGTGTGTGTCAGGTACTCTGTAGTACCTGTCTGGCTTCCTAGGGAAGGAGGTAAAGTATCAGGAGCAAGACTGGATTCCATAAAAACATCATCAACTACTTCCAGGACAGGGGGTATTGCTAAAGGCCTGTGCTGTGGCAAATCTAGGAATTCTCTGAGTCTCTTTTTGGACTGAGGATAGTCTTGGCATTCCCAGTTGAAATGCTCTCTTAAAGTATGTAAGGTTTCACCAAAAGAAAAATCCTCTGGAGGGGAGGCAGAGGGAATGGATTCCTCTGCATCTGAATCCTCATAAGCAGATAAGGGCATGTCTTCATAATCAGATACCTCAGAGTCATCAGACTCCTGGTCTGTTGAAGCTGCATGGGATTGGTCTCTTTTCCTCTTAGCAGGGGAAGGCTGACTTCCCCTAATCAGTGTAATAAGGTCTTCTGCCATTCTAAGCATTTGTCATTGTGGCATGGAGTAGGTGCATGCACTTTGGTCATTGCTTTTCTAGGCATAGTGCGTACTCTAGGCCTAAGAAACCCAGTAGTTTTAGATAAAAAAGAAGTTGTCGGTTTGAGTCGAACATCGGTTAAGCGAAGAACTGCCTCAGAATCCAGTGCCCGCACAGCGACTCCGGACCCATCCAAGGTAGTGACATCCAAAGGTTCCATAGTCGAAGAAGAGTCTCACAGCATACCAGACTCCGAATGGGTCTTGATAGAGGCCTGCAAATCCACTGAAGTGGGCATCAGGGGCTGCGGAAGCGTCTCACTGAGTACCGGTGAACTGGCGACTAGCTTTATGGAAGTGTCGTCGGCAGCTTTGGACCTATGCAGTCTGTCTCTGTCTTTATCCTTAGGTTTTTTGGGAATATCAGTAGTCGGATGGCTTACTGAAGCCATTTCAGAATACGGAGATTGGGAGCACAAGAGTTTAGCGACAATGAGAACCTGATGATGAATGGTTCAGGCGTTGAACAAGGCACAAAACCGACAGTGAGATATGTGGTGCTCTGGGCCTAAACAAGTGATGCAGTAAGAATGAAAATCTCTGTGTGGTATTTGCTTTCCACAGGCAAGATAATTGTTAACTTTTTTCTGACATCGGTTAGAGCAAGAAAAAAGGATCCCCAATGGGGTACTTGGCTTTAGAAGACTTCAGGATTATTCAATTTGTAAACGAAAATTCAGGTAGCGGCCAACCGGCACTTGCGAACTGCTTCTGCTTCGGGCTACTCGGCAAGAAAGACTGATGTAATGGTGTCGGCTGCCTGTTTTTATACCCCTGATGACCTGACATCAGTCTTGGGGCAACAGCATCCGACGCAGAAATACTAAGTCTCTGGTATTCGGGCCGACTGAGGGCTACCTGTAGGCAGATAACCCATGTGTGATGACTGCAACAGTGAAACACGAAGAACATCACTGTCAACACAATTTTAATTTGTTCATTACTTTTTTTGCAATCCGCCTTCTGTGTCTGTAGGTTCAAGCAGCACAGTAACATAACAATTTAAGTTTATATAGATTCTAAGTGCCTGCATTGAGTCTATCCCATTCTGTGGTCTCTGGACTGCCACTGTCTATTGCTACATTGGATGCTTTGTATGTCTACTAGAGATTCCATTTCCTCTTCTACCATATAAAAACACCTGGGTCTGTTCTTTGTTCGTTTTTCTGCTAAGAAGTTGAAAGGTATAACATGCACTCTGTGTGAGCACGTACACACTGTGCCTAAAATACTGCTACAATATAGTTATGGCAAGCAAAGCAAATAAAGTATACCATAAGAAAGGAGTACATCTGTGAGCTTTCTTGTAAAATAGCCCACAATCGTACTGTAAGGCAAGTAATACAGACACTCACAATTCAAATGTCTAACCTCTAGGATAAGCTGCCCGAAGACAGTCTATCCAAGTATGAACTCAGTCCTGTTAAAAGGAGAGCTAGTGATTTGTAAACTTTATATCTTGTCCTGTCTCTCTTAATATATAAATGATGTAACCAAGTCTGTGAACTAGCTCTTCAGAGGTCTGTTTTATGATGGGGGGGTTATAACATGAGTCAGTCTATATGGATCAGCTTTAAAGATATGCAGGCAAAGCAGATCTGAACTGAAAAAAAGATGAAAAAGTGAACTGTGTGCCAGAATGCATGATGATCCTTAGCGCATTGATTAATAAATATTTTAAAATTAAATAATTACATAATTTCTTTAAAATTTCTAGTCAGAAATTACAGAGAAGTTCCTTAAGAATTAATGTGCCCTACTCATAAGCTAGCAACCTTCCCTCTTAAAAATGTGGAGCATTTCCTCTTATAATGTCAAAGAAATGGACAAAATGTGAAACACTTGTTAAAAGCTTCTACTAGGAAGTTCACAACATGGTTAATAACTGTTTTTTATATTTACAAAATGTCTTTTGATTAATTAATATGGTTCAGTATTATTTACCACAGATGTCTATTTAAAAAAAATGAATTTATATTTTGCAGACCCTTTCCGTATGGAACAGTAAAGAACACAGTGTGTGTAAGAGGAGGTACAGTTAAGAGAAATGGTCCTGCTGACTGGGACAACACTGACAAATAATACACAGTTTTCAGGTACAATGTCTTAGTAAAACCTCAAGAGGTCAAAACAACATCTACATATAATAAGTTCATGCTCCACAAAAAAATTGCTTGCAAACTTCCAGTTCAAGAAAACATGGCATTCCCAAAATACTCATATTTGCCATCTGTACTTATCAGCATTTTATCTCATCTTTTTTACTACTAACATTACTGAAGACAAATTACATAGTGAAAATATCTTTAACCTCAGGAAGTAGAAACTATCACAAATGATGGAGGTAGAATTTGGTTATAAACAAACAAAATATGATTAACTATTCCTGACAGACTGATTTTATAAAGTGATATATTTCCTTTTTGAGAGCATTACTGCTAAAAATGGCTATAGTTGCACTAAGCAAACATGGCCCAAATTAAAAATCTGCCATAAAAAATATGCTTTTGCTTTTTCGTGGGCAAAGGACCAGGCATACATCATGTACACCACAGCTTTACTGACTTATACTAAGCTAGCGGTAATGTAAATAATTGAAGACTTAGCCAAAAATTGCATAGCACAAGAACCTTTGAAGTAGAGAAAACAGTTCAGAAGATTACCATTGTGGTACCAAGAGGCAGAGTTAATTATGGAGATAGAGACATAATATTTTTAGCTCTGATTATGCTAGATGAAGAGAAATAAAGAGATTTTGGACAAATGTGACGAAAAGAGAAGCAGAGAAGGAATAGAGAGGAGTGAGATGGGATAATGTTTAGTTTCACAAAGTTAGAATTCTGCAGCCAAGATTTACTTTAAAAAAAATAATTTTCCCTGTTGAAAGAAATGTACTAGAATTTGCATAGTCTGATATTTTTTTAAAACTGATTATTTTTTTTAGAATACCTATTTGTATAATGTGTGTGTGTGTGTGTGTGTTTAAGCATGCACTCTCTGGAGCCGAGGGGTTACACTTATGGGGGAAGAGGGTGGGAGGGGGGCTAATTCCAAACATTATTGCTATGGACCAGGTCTTTCTCTCCATTTTTTTTTTGTTTTGCATATGCTTGAAAGTGACTGTATACATTAACACAAACAGACTGAAGTTGTTTGACTGCTCTACTAATTTTATCTATTAAAAATAAAATAATTTTTTGTTCAAGGTTAGTAGGTAGATCCCAGTACAACTGCCTTCAACATACATTCCTTGCTGGACTGATAGCAGCTGCACATGAGATTTAACATGGTGGACAAATAATGACAAATGCTGTTTGTATCACAGCAGTGGCTGAAGACTGGAGTTTTTTCTGACTGCCCTAAAATGCATCCCAGGTATTTAAATACTTTGACCTTTTATTAATAGTCAGGATTTTGCCAGCTTTGATCAGAAGGCTTTTCTCAACATTACTGTGGTAGCTTGTAGGACGCCAAACTGCACTATATATATATATATATATATATATATATATATATATATATATGTGTGTGTGTGTGTGTGTGTGTGTGTAGAGGTAAACAGTTGCACAGATGTCTGTGCAACACTCTGTGGTACGTCTCCCATGGAATCAGAGATTCAAATCTACAGATAGCTCAGAATACTCCAATCTTCTTCTTCTTTTGGCTTTTCCCGGTTAGGGGTTGCCACAGTGGAACGCCGGTCCGCTAATGATTGGCAGTTGATTTTTACGGTGCCGAGGTGCCAGCCCGATGCCCAACCTTTAACAAAGGCATGCCCATTCGCGGATGTCTTTCAAATGCCACTCGACCATGAGGAGGACATGCAGACTCCACACAGAAGGTGCTTCAGCCGAGAATCGAACAGGAGAACCTCTTGCTGTGAGGCGACAATGCTACCGCTGCACCACCGCGGTTTAATACTCCAATGATAAACAGCATTAAAAAAAAAAAAAACTGAAAAGTGAGATCTGGTTTCATAGTGCTCACTAGGTGGCCAGTAGGTCAGTCATTAGTCATCAATTTCTAAACTCCTCTACACTTAAGCTACACTTTCATAATTTCACAATTAAAACCTTTTTTTAGACATTATCAGCAACATAATAGGTTTTTCAAAGTTCATGCAATCTGGACGACACTGATTTTGTTTTCATAATGCCCTAGAGATTTACACTTACACATTATGCAAGCTAGCATACACAAATTAAACATAACGGTGGGACTGCTACTTCTGAGTGCTGTGCTCCTGTACTCCCTCCAGTGGTGCAACTGACAGATGATGATGATGACGACAACTGCAGAAGGTCCAGGTAATTGTGGTTTGATCACAAAAATTGAAGGAAGACATGGCCAAGCTCTGAGTCACTGATGAATACAATAAGGAAGTTACAAAATAACCGGAATGCAATTTTGTTCATGGGGCCTCTTTCAAGCAATCAAAGAGTGGAGTTGCACAGAAATTTTTATCTGTAGTGGAAAACCAGGAACTAGGAATTCTGTCAGCTCTTCTCAATGGTATTTAGTGTCAAGCAGGCATTGCTAGAAACGATATGGCTCGGCCCCCTCCCAATTCTGAATTGAGACCATCCAAATCAGTCTTAGATGATGTCAGGCAATGGGAAAGACAGGTCCAGTTAAAAGAAAACACACTAATGCCCCTCTGTACCCTGTTAGGCTTCCAAGTCTCCGTGTTTCAGTTTTACACAACATGCAAATCATTAAGACTATGCAGCCAGGTATTGATGTTGGAGATCTGTCAGAGTTACAGATGAGCTTGTAGCTTGTGCACTGTCCCAGTACCTAAACAATGAGTGGCACATACAAGATAGAAAAGGCAGCAATAAGGTTGTTGATGATGACTTGCAAACCATTTCTGAAGAAGGAATTATACTAAAAAAGTATATACAAACATATCTGTTAGAAAATACAGAACAGAGGATGAAATTGAGAATGATCAGTGTTTCAGATGCCGTGTAAGGATCTTCGTATGTGAGACATCTAAGCAGGGCAGACAGTGTGGAGGTAGCTTTAACTTGTGGTTCTAGTGAAACTGTAGTTTTCTGTCAATGATAATAAAGGAGAGCCATTTTTTCTTTAACAAACCATAAAGTTGTTCTTTCTGCAAAAATTGAACACTTCTGTGCAATACGTGCCATTTGCATTGATAACCGTTCAGTGCAAATCATGAAGATCTCAAACTTCTGCTGCCAATGTTGCATCTTTCAGTCATTCTTATATCAGAAAAATGATGTCTCCATCCCTTCTGTGACAACAGGGTACAAAACAATCTTTCTTTTCCAAAAATAAAAATCCAGTCAACCAAAATCAGGAAAACAAATCCAAGAGTTATGTTACTGACTTCACACAAAAGCAAACACAATAAAAAAGTACCTTTATGTGACTCCAAATGATATATATATATATATATATATATATATATATATGTATTTTTTTTGTGAATATTAGGAATAGGGCAATTAATGTTAAGTACTTCAGATTTCAACAATTAACTATTAATTGGCACACTCTCCTTAAATCCCCCTTTTCCAGTCTGGCAAACCCTGAGGTATTTTAGTTGCTTGTAAAATCTGATTCATCACAGCAAAGTCTGAGAACTAGATATGTAACCTAGACAAACTGTTTTAATGCAAATCATATAAAAACACCCCCCATTCCAAAATGAAAATGCATTTAATGATTAAATATTATTAATATTTTTTTCTGTTAAAAATGTTGTTAGCTAAGTGTCATAGTGGCTCTTGTCTGACAGCTCATTTCACTCTTCCCACATCTATATGCCTAGGTCATCAGCTCAGGAATTAACTTTCTCCTTAATTCATTTTGCTGTGGTAAACCCACCAGGTAGAAATGTCTATCTTCAAGGTCAATCCAAAAGTGCTGCCTTGCTACCAGTTTTTTTCAGAGTCACACAGTAATCGAATACATACCCAGGGAATCATTCTCATCAAACTTAGTACTATAGGTTGAAACTCATTAGGAGCTCACAGCCTTAATATTCCACACACAGTCTATGGAAGTGAGGGCATTTAGTGGAGATGGCATGAAAGCCATAATTCCCTGTACCTAATCTGTGTAAATGAGGGTAATTTAGGGGAAAATGGCTTAGAAGCTATAATCCTATGTACTAAATATATGTAATTAAACATCATTTAGGGGAGCTGATTTGGAAGACAGTGATCGATTTTTCGGAAGATATCCTCAGGATTGCAGATATCAGTTTTTAAACTCTTGTCTGCCACATAATGTTATTTTGATGGTCAAAATTTGGTCCAAGGGTTAGTAGAGTTCTGGGTAAGTGGGTCTTTTTTGCAATGTAAACCATGATGTCCCTAGAACTTGACAAAGAAAGATAAGAGAGTGGAACACGCTATACAGGAAGCCCTGCCCACCTGCCTTTGTTCCAACATGGCACTAGAATTGCGCTAAACAGCATCTGTTAACTGGAACTATGACAGCTTGACCCACAGCAACTTTCATATATTTTTCATAGATGGGGAAGATCTCCAGCCTTGTCCTCTTAAGAGATATGAGCAGATGCTGCAGGACAGAATAAAAGGACTGGGAAACAATCTTTTATAGGTAATACCGTTGAATGTTTGTTTTCAAAGGATTAAGAAATTTATGCAGCTCTGACTTTTCACTAAAACTTTAAAAAGGCACCAAAGCACAGCTTTCAAAATTGACTGTGATTGCTGTTAAAGTCAGTAAAGTAACCCATGGAACAAGTTTTCAAACCATGTTCATCCCTAACCCTTCTAACAGCACCAACTGGCATTGGTTTTGCTCATGTTCTCAGTGCAAGAAAGTGTAATTAGTGCAGGAAATATGAGGATAGTTGCACGGTGCCCATCATTGAAATAATCACAGCTCCCTTCTTCAGAGAGATTTGCTGTCTGTGTCTGAATGACTAGATCCCAGTGGAATGGAGAACCGTCTGTGCTGGTTAAACAGTTTGTGAATGTCGGTTGTTTCAGTATCACTGCTGCTAGTTGCACTCTCACGGAAACTTGCTAGTGGTGGGCGGACCTTCACTCCCTTCACTGTCATGGAACCCTCAATTGCTTTTCTCAGCTGTTTCATGATAAAAAAGAAAAGAAAAGAAAAATGAATAGTTTTGTACATTCTTTTAATTATTCATACATTTCCATTGTTTAGTCATGCTAGTATTCTAAAGTTTCTGAAATAAGAAAAGCGTTACAGTTGCATTACAAATACTGACCAATGCAACGTGAAATGATGTTCAGCACTTGATCCTGAATTATTCACTAATTAATAAACTGCTTGACTCAGAGATTTTACTTCATATTTTAACTGAACTGTACAGACTGAAATAATGCTTATGTCAGCAAATGACATATTTTTGATAAAAAACTGACAAATGTCAATCATTTCTAGTAAATGTTATGGGGCAGTTGTGTCCATATTTCAGAATTATCTTAATTATTGTATGTCTTGTGCAGACTGTCTCAAAGCCCTATCCCTGTATTCTATCTCGTACAGGCTCTTGGAGATAGAATATATGCCTGGCATATAAGGCATTGTCAGACCCCACTCTGATGGACCTCCGGCATATCCACAAAACAAACCACACCAGAATTACCCATTCTAAAGACATAGATATTGCCTGTGATAAAAATAGGACCTGCTGAAGTGATAGTTATGCATTTCAGAGACTACCCCATCTCTGGAACAGGCTCCCCATCCATGTGAGCCAGAGTTCCTCCCTAACCCAATTCAAATTTAACTTGGACAGCTGGATAGGAACTGGAAATTCATCCCTGGTTTGGCACCCCCCCCCCCTAATAGACATAACCAGCCTGTAAATGGCTCATCTCACAGGACTGTGTTCATAAATGTTTTACATCTCAAGCCCCAACTTATACGACGAAGGCTAACAGCACTTGCCAGAGATTTGGGATGCATGACTAGGCCTAACATTATCATAGTTACAGAAACCTGGATAAAGCAAGATATATAAAATGAGGTAATCCTTCCACCTGGCTATAATATCTTTAGATTGGACTGAACTAGTAAAAAGGGAGGGGGAGGCCATCATTGACCAAAACAATCTGGTTATTTTGGTGCAAATTTTTGAAATGTTGGGACCCACTAGACTGAGTCCCAAACCACAGTGACTGAATCGCTGAAAAGTGGACTTAAAAATAATAAGTCTGAGATTGACATTTCTCAGAATATTCCCTTTTATATGACATATGGTGATCTTGGGGTTAGTATATATAAATTTGGGGGGAGTGGGGGGGCTTGCAATCCACATCAGAGGTGCAGGGGGATTGTCCCCCTTGCATAAAAGAAGCCTAAAGGAAAAGGGCGATGTTCGAGATTTTCTGTCTTGTTTTGGTATGTCGGGACTTGGCATTTCTAGTGCTGTCATATCAATAGGGAGTCAGTTATTTCCCCTATATTCCAGCAAACTCCCTCCACTCAAAAATGCAGAAAATTACATCTCCACACAAACTTAAAAACAAAAGCATATGTATTATAGGTGCATACATTACACTTGGAAACAATGCTGAGACTGTTTATGCATTTTTACATTTGGGCCTCTACAAATATCCCACATGAAACAATTATACCAGGAGACTTTAATATCAGTTGGGGAATGGTTAACAGCAAGTCTTCTAACAATAGAATAAACATGTATGGCCTTAACCAATTTAAATCCAATCCTACCTATCTCAATAAAAATAGCAGTAGAGAATCCACCATGGATTTTTACCAACTCACCTGACAAAATAAACTCCTGAGGCTTTATTCCTGATACAATAAGTGACCACTTACCAATTTTTAATAATTGGTGGCCAAAACAGCATAGAAAGACATCACTGCAACCAAGTCCGAAATCTGTCATCTTATAACATATATAATTTTGTCCCTAACCTCAAACTTTTCAACCTGAATCAGATATATACATTCCCATTAGATGAAACTGCAACCCTACAGTTCCTTAATGCTTTAAATATGCATGCCCCTACTAGAATTAAAATAATCAAATCCAGCCTGGCAGACAGGCTGACCAAGTACATAAAGAACCATTAAAGGAAAGGGACAAATCTTGGACTGCCTCGATAAAGAATAAAAATGATAAAAACCTACAAAATTTCAAGCACCTTGGAAATATCACAAAATATAATACAAAACACAATAAGATAACCTGCAATACAAACTTCAAAAATACCAGTCAAAAAAATCCTTAACTCTTCTCCATCAATCACTTATTGTATCCTGTTGATGCCACATAACCTCTCCTTCTTCAAATACTCAAGTAGACTGTACTGCCTCTCAATTTAACACACGTACTACATAAAAACAGCTACTACTCTGTTGTCTAACTCCTATCTGGCCACTATCAAAACTCCACCCCCCCCAAAAAAAAAATATAATAAATATAACAAAACCCATGTTCTATCCTTCTCATTTAACCCCATTCCCACTTAAGTTCCTCAGCTAACTGAACATCTCCACTCTAGCACCTGATCACTTACCCTCAGAATACTTAAAAATCCTGCTGCAGAGGGATCACCCTACCCAATCTCCACACTAATAAATCACTCCTTAAACAACTATAGACCTGTACTGTGGAATAAAGCTTATATTTTACCAATACACAAAGAGGCAGAGGCAACATGAAAAAGAGATGCTGACTTTTTGCCAGAGTCATGGAGGTAATGGGGAAGGGAATAACTGAACCCAAGAAGCAATAAAGGTCACTAAATTTCTCCCAAAATTTACAGAGGGTGATAATTTTAACAGTTTTATTCATATAAACTAAATAGCGAGGGTCGCTGCTTTAACTGACGAACGCTCATTCAAACAGTATAAAACAAAATATGTTTGATGGTATGTAAACAGAATAATGTTGATCAAGGCCCCTGGATACAGTTCCTGAACCCCTTACTCCATGGTAAAGCTATAACTGCTGTTTCTAAATTGTCTGATACTAATTTCTTAAATTATAATATTGTTAAAAATTGTTTATTAGAGTGCTCTAAGTTAACACCTGAAGCTTATAGAAAAAAGTTTTATGAGCATAAACAAAAGCCAGATGAAAGTGCATGCAAATTTATTGCTGAAATAAGCACTTATTTTCATAAGTGGGTGAGTGAGTATCAGGTCACCACTTTTGAAGGGCTGGCAGACCTTTTGGTAAGGGAACAAGCCCTTAGCACTTTGCTTGAGGACATGAGAATCTGGTTGGCAGATAGGGAATGTAATACCGCAGATGAGTTGGGGAAAAAGGGACACCTATACCTAGCAAGCAGGACACCACTGCACAGAAAAGGGATATTCATTGCTGCACATGGGTCTAAGGGAACCCATGGTGGGCAGCCTAAATTGCTCCAACAGAGTCCATCAGTAACAGGGGAAGCCACTAGTTTAGGTACATGGCCAGAATCAAGGGTTAAATGATTTAAATGTAACCAGTGGGGCCATGTAGCATATAGATGTCCACAGAGGCAAGGTGGGGAACAAAAGGTGGAGAGCCAGTAAGTGGGAATGCCAGAATGCCACTAGTAAGCTGACTAGAGACAACAAAGGTACCAAACTACCACAAAAGGTTATATTCTATCTCAGTAGATTATAAACATGCCACTGCTAAGAGAGGGACAGCCTCTGACCTAATCACTGTGAAGCCTGTAATGGTTAAAGAGGAGCACCACTTGCTTGGGCAGTCTACTCCAGTCAGAGCTTTAGGAGGGACCCCATTCCAAATACCTTTGGCTAGGGTTCATCTTCACTGGGAGGGTGGAAAAGGAAGCAAGTAGGTGTGTTTGAGGATATCCCTGCAGATGTCCTGATAGGGAATGATTTTGATAATGCAGTCATTTGTGTGTATGCAGTTGCACACAGTCAGACTTGGAGACAGGCATGTGCGTCTAGTAGCCTCAGGGGACCCAGACAGACTGCACACTTGAAGCCAGGACTGGTGAAGTGGCTACTTCAGGGAGGGAGCTACCCTGTAGCAATGAGACTGAAGGTGAGCCACAGCTGCTGGTAGGTACTGATGTTCCTTTGAAAAGATTGACTGCATTGGCAGAGATGAGTAGTAGTACCCAGGCTGACAGTGAGGCACAGCTGTCAGAGAATGCCAGACTTCCTGTGGAAGGGGAGCTGGGAATGGTTACAAAGAGAGAGTTGAGACAGGCTCAGGTCTTAGACCCTACATTAAAAGGCATGAGGTAGGGAGCCAGGGAGACACCTGATTCTCAAGGAAAAGGAGGATCTGTACACTGGTACAAAGGGTTATTCTACAGAGAGTGGACCCCTGAGGGAGGTCTAGAGGGTGAAAGTATACAGCAGTTGGTAGTGCCCACAGCCTACAGTCTGGCAATTCTAGCCATAGCCCATGACATTCCCTCTGCAGGTCATATGGCATAAAGTGAACCGAGAGATGTATTATGCAAAACTTTTACTGGCTTGTGATTTCCAAAGATGTAACAGGGAACTGCAGGACCTGTGAGCAGTGCCAAAAAGTAGGCAAGGCAGGAGACAAGGTCGAAGCTCCTTTGATGCATTTGCCTGTGATTGAGGAACCATTTTAGAGGGTAGCTATGGATATTGTGGGGCCTCTGAGTATCCCAAGTTCCACAACGAAGAAGTATATCCTAGTGGTAGCAGATTATGCTACTAGATACCCTGAGGGGATGGCCATGTCCTCTATAGAGGCAGAAAAGGTGGTCAATGCTTTGTTAGAGATTTTCATCAGGGTAGGTTTCCCAAATGAAATACTCACTGACAGAGGTGCAACTTTCATGTCAGACCTACTGGCTTGCCTGAGAAAGCACTGTGGGGTGAAGCTCCTAAAGACCATCCCCCCCACCAGCCCCAGACAAATGGTTTTGCGGAAAGGTTAAACTCTACACTAAAGACCATGCTGCAAGCATTTGCAGACCAGTTTAAGAGGGAGTTGAACAAACATTTGCCCTACCTGTTGTTTGCTTACAGAGAGGTGTCCCAGGAAGGGTCTATATGACAGTATAGAATGGACTAAATAGCGGATGCTATTTAGTCGATCCGATACTGTCGAAAATGGCAAAATAGCGAAGTCATGGAACATCAAATTTTTTCCCAAGGAAAAAATTTGGTGGGCTGTCTTCGGGACTTTGCCATTTCCTCCACTATGGTGTGATCTCGGAGTTGGTATATTTAAGTAGGGGGGGTGTGTGGGTGCAAAGCCCCCCACTTAAATTTGTGTTTAAGTTTTTTTTTTTTTTTTTACGGTGCAGCAAATTTTTTCCCTGGGGAACAATTTGCTGTTCAGTTTGTTCGATATTTTGTTATTTCGATATTATCGGTAGTGTTTGCTATTCACATTGTATGATAATATGATATAGATGCCTCAGGAATCCACAGGTTTTTCACTATTTGAGTTGCTGTATTGGCATAGGGTGAAGGGACCTCTAGATTTGATTCACAATGAGTGTGAATCCCACAAGGAGTCTGTTGTGGCATATGTCCTAAACCTCAGGACAAGGTTCAGGGAACTCATGGGTTTGGCCCAGGAGAACCTGGCAGAAGCCCAACAGCAGAAAAAGGTCTGGTATGACAGGAATGCTCGAGCTAGAAAGTATGGTGTGGGCCAGCAGGTTATGGCTCTCATTCCTGTTAGACAAAACAAGCTGCAGGCAGCTTGGGAAGGAACCTTCAAAGCAGTAAGGAAGGTCAGTGATGTTAACTACATGGTAGAACTGTTAGGCAGGAGGCAGGGGCACAAACTGTACCATGTGAACATGACGAATCTTTACCATGATAGGAAGGCCCTGGTGCTAAGTATCTGAAGTAGGAGGCAGGAGGAGTCTGAGGGGGATCTATGGCTACAGGGAGCCAGCCAGCAAAATCCCAAATGACTATGGTGGAGTCTAGGGCTGTAGGCATATGCTATGACAGTGCAGCACCATGGTGGGGTTAGCAATACCAATGCAGATGGGCTTCTCATGACAGGGAATGGGGTAATGTATTCCCAGTTAGGCTCATTCCTCTCAAGCAATGTTTCTCAAGGGTCACTTAAAAAAAACTAGCTTGTGTCTTTGTGGGGGGAGGGGTGTGACAAAGAGGGATACTGCCAGCACAGCTATCTGGAATTTTGCACATAATTATATATCATTTGTGAATATCAACATGGTCTATATAAGATGCTTGTGTTACAACTGTATTAGAACTGTATGTCATGTGCATATCAAACTGGTCTGTACCGACATGTATGTTAAAAAGGTATTTTATAAAGTGCTTGTGCTTAAAATGTAACCACAGTGTGCCCTGTGGAAGAGAACAGACATGTACATGCACTACTGTAAGTGTTTAAAAGTATATATTTTAACAGTAGAAACTGGAATACAGGAGGTTAACTTCATAAAAATAGCTGAAATTAAAGTAGCTGATAAGAAGTTGGCTGGTGGCAGTGATAACTACCTTATAGTCTGGGCAAAAGGTGGCATAGCTAGTAAACCTGTGCCAGCCTTTCCCAGGCATGTGTTTGTGTGTAAATCAAACCTCAAAGAGTGTGTGTGTCAGCTACTTGGGCAAGGGCATGAAGCAATTGTTGGATAGAGATGGTGCTCGAGGTCTCAGCTTGACCACTCAGCTGAGAGCTCAACTCTATAGTTGTGGTCTTGGGGAATCTTACTGGGAATCTGGAGAAAGAGGGAGAAACCAGCCCATATGGACTGTAGTCTCTGTGTGCTCTTAACGGAAACTGCAGTTGATGCAGAGAACTGCATCTGAAAATACTGTGTGTACCTGTCATCCTCTCAGTATAAGTCCCGCACTGGTGCCAGTAGTGAGGATTGAGGCTCCTTGATTACTGGTCCACAGGTGGGTCATCACATGCCGAATAAATACCATCACTGTATAATGCTAAAGAAATGTAGTACTATCCCACTACCTATCCCATTCACAACTACTAACAACACAAACTTGTGTACAGTTCTGACCAGTTTCAAATCTTAAGTAATACATTTCCAGCTGTATTTACCAAACAGATCATTACATTCAGAAGATAAACTACACCTCCAAATAACTAAATCAAATAACTCTGCATATGACTCCTGACTACAGAACTCCTTACCTCTGACCTTCAAACAAGTAAATAACCATAAGTCCAATAAATGCAAATTAAACACTGCCTCTTGGACTCATGCCTCTACTATTTCTTCACTCCTGGCTGAATTATAGCATAGCCTTCCCATCTCATATTAATTTCAACCATATTCCAGCTTTCCTGATCCTTGTCTTTTTCTTCTTAAGTCTTTTCTCCACCTTGATCGCTTTCCTTCTCTGACTAAACTGCCTTAACTGATTTCTACCTGAAAGTGCCAAATCGATATTTCCATCTAAGCTTATTATACTCTGCTTACAATTTATTTTCTTGAATTACTGTTTTTATTATGTATGCGGTGTACTTAAAGTGTTTTACTGTAAATATGTATATAACATTTTTGAAATTAGTGCATTTTATATGAGTACTTGAAGCTTTTCTCCCCACGCCTCTGCTGAAAAGGGGTTACTTCATCAGCACAGTTGGATTACTCCAGTAAACAAATGCTAATAAAAGATACCCAAATAGATAAATATAACAATTACAAAGTTGAGGTTAAATTGCTGCATTATGAAGTCAGAGATTAGTGAAGAATGTGCCTAATAGTTCCTATATAGTGAAAATGATTGACTTTAACAACTGGCTAAGTTTCTGGTTTCATTCAGAGGGGATCCAGTACCCGAGAGCCTGGGATGACATGACTGACAAGCCACAATGCTTTGCCAGAGATGGTCTGCATCTGTTTCCCTAGGGCTTCAGGCTCCTGGCAAAGGCTCTTGCCTCCCCCATAGTGCCTTTTTAGGTAATGCCATGAGGTCAAAACTACCAACATGAAAATTTCATCAAAACATAAATTAAAGGTTATGCTGCTAAATGCTAGGAGTCTAAACATGAAACTGCACTCATTACAAGCATTCTTAACCCTGGAAGAAGCTGACATTTGTGCAGTCACAGAAACCTGATTCAAAGCTGCGGAGAGCACCCCAGCCATACCAGGTTATTCATCCTATCGTTCATTCAGACCCCAAGCAATGGGCAGCAAAACAAAAGGAGGTGGAGTTGCAATGATATATAAAAGACATACACATCTCTTGGTTGGTCAAATAGTATAATGCACAGGAAATACTCCAGGTGCAGTTAACAAATGACAAGACCCCTATTCAAATCATAGCTAGCTACAGGCCTCCAACTCTGACTCAAGATGCCCACTCCACCTATCAGGACCTCTTCAAATCTATCAAGATTCAACCCTTTACCCTGATCCTGGGTGACTAACTATCCAACCATAGATTGGAAGAAATACTCATGCCAACATACAAACGCCCAGAGATTCCTTGATTTAGTTAATGCAAATGCCTTGGACTAGTTGGTTGATACCCCCACAAGAGGTGAACATATCTTGGACTTGGTATTAATCAACATGAGTAACTGCTGCAGCATTGCTACAATGTTATCATCCCTGGTAAGATCCGACCACAAAGCAGCCACTTTCAAAGTCAGCACCCCCCTCCCCCCAGCTAGGGTCAAACAAAAAAACTTCTCCAAAGCTGATTACAACCTCCTGAGGGAAGGTATAAACAGCTTCATAGACCCCTCCCCCTCCACAGAAACTGGCATATATGCCCAAACTTACACAAAGGTACTATATGAGCATTTATATAGCTGCATGGAATCAGGGAATACCAGACAGGACAAAATCATTCTCCTCAAGGAAGAGTAAACCTGTCTGGTGGATATCTACAATAAATAAAGTCTATAATAAAAAGGAAAAAAAAAATTGCTGTCCAGGACCAAGAAGGAGCAGGTGTCTAATTGGAAGCAATCTCTTTTTAGCCTGAACAAGCAAATAAGAGCACTAGTGAAATCCTCCAAAGCAAACTTCCAAACTGGCCACATCTACTAAAGACAATCATAAGGCTTTCTTCACATATGTCTGAAATATCAAGGGAAGCACCCAGATCTGCTCAGAACTGGTGGTCAAGGACACCACATATACAAACCCTATACTGACAGACAGGTTCAGTGAAAACTTCTCTCCTCTGTCCCCCTCATCAGTAAAACAGGACATCCCCAGTACCTGCCCCTCTCCCCTTATCTCTAGTAAGCAAGTCATCACTGCTCTCTCAAAGGCAAAAAATACAGCCTCCATGGGACCGGATAACATTCCCAGGTTGCATCCTACATGAACGCAGAACTTGCACCACCATCAGCACCCTATTTAACCAAAGCCTGAGTACCGGCTTCGTCCCAGCCAAGTGGAGGACAGCTACTGTCATCCCTTTGCACAAAGGTGGAGTGTCATTAGATCCAGGCAATTATAGACCCATCAGCTTAGCTAGCCTAATCTGCAAGGTCATGGAGTGGATTACCATGGACTTCATTAACAAGAACATTGGCAACTTCCAGATGCTTGATTTCACAGAGTTTGGTTTTGTCAAGGGGTGGTCATTCCTGTTAAATTTAGATGACTTCTTTGAGACAGTCACAAAGTCCATAGAAATGGGGAAGATGGTGCACACCACCTACCTTGACCTGGCCAAGGCCTTCGATACTATTCCCCATAGATAAACTATCTCAACTAGGCATCAATCCATATGTTACCAGATGGGTAGCAAACTGGCTTACTGACAGAATGCACTTAGTCAAAACAGGGGAAGCCACCTCAAGTAGTAGACCCATAACAAGTGGTGTACCCCAAGGATTGGTCTTGGGGCCTCTGCTGTTTGGGATATACTTCTCAGAGGTGCAGGCCAAATCTAGTGGGCTATGGCTGACCAAGTTTGCAGATGACTGCAAGCTGGGTGCTGTCATCAATTCCCCTAGTGATGTGGACATCCTCCAAGAGGGTCTTACCCAAACAAATGACTGGTCCCAGAAATATGGGCTCAAAGTGAATGCCAAAAAATGCATCATCCTTTTTGTGGAGGATGATATCCTCACAAATTACCACACTGATAATAACGCACTAAGCATGCACTCAGTCATGAGGGACTTGGGAACCCAAGTTGATAGCAAACTGACTTTTGACCATCATACTGCCTCCGTTGTATGGAAAGCTTTCTACATGGTCCATCTCATTAGTAAGGGTATCTCATCCAGGGATAAGGTGGTCAAAACATTACTGTAATCTTTCCTTATAAGACTGATTACTGAATACAATGCCCCTTTCGGCATATACCTCACAAAGCACATGCAGCAGCTGGAGAAACCACACAGATTCCTCAACCAGAGAATCCAAGGCCTCAAACATCTCCCCTACACAGATAGGCTAAAAGCCCTCTCCCTCTACTCGGTCTCCTACAGACTCCTCAGAAGTGATCTTTGTCTGGCATACAAAGCAATTTCAGACCCCGCTCTGATGGGACTGCTGCATATCCACAAGTAAAGCTCCACTCGGGTAACCCACATGTGACACCTCAACCTGGTTTGTGACATCAATAGGACTTGGTGGGACAGATTTGTGTCCTGGAGACTCCCCTTTTTGTGCAATAGACTCCCTGTCCACGTAAAGCAGAGTACCTCATTAAACCTTTTTAAGCGCAACCTGGATAACTGGATGCGGAACAGAAAATACACCCCTGGGATTCCACATATGCCCCTGTTGGACAGTGGCATAGGGTGCTGACTTGTTAGAACATAGGTTAAATTCTTGGCTATTCTTGTAAGGGCCTCAGGGCCAATAGCCTAGTAACTTCCTATGATCCTATGATGGAAAATTTATCAGATTTAAAAACCAATTTGCAAATAAGAAATTAACAATCTTATGTGGTAGCAATTATTAAAACAGCATTAAAGGATTTCTGCTGAATAGCTTAAAGGCTGAATATTTGAGCTGTTTGGTTAGCTGTTACATACCTACATCAATTTAATTACAAGCTGAAATAAGTACAAACCTGCAGTGTTATAAGACAGTGCTGCATTTTAGTTTTCTGTTTATTTGTTTCATTGAATATTGTATTAAATATAGCACTGCATTTTATTTTTCTGTGCATTTATCTGCTTCACTGAATACTGTGATCTCTCTCTCTCTGCAGTAAGTGGAGGGTTATTATTCTCACTTCATTGGTATTCGAGGTTGAACTCTTAGCCTAGAGGGTTTCCCTGTGCTTACAAGTCTTAGTCAATTATCTATGAATTTATTTCTGCTGAATAGCTGAATATTTGAGCTGTTTTGTTAGCTGCTATATACCTACATAAACTTTACTACAAGCTGAGATAAGTAGAAACTTGCAGTGTTATAAGATAGTACTGCATTTCATTTTTCTGTTATATATTTGATTCATTGAATACTGTGTTAAAGATAGTATTGCATTTTATTTTTTCTGTCTATTTATTTGCTTCACTGAATATTGCGATCTCTCTGTCTCTCTGCAGTAAGTGGTGGTTATTATTCTCACTTCATTAATATTCAGTGTTGAACTCTTAGCCTAGAGGGTTTCCCTGTGCTTACAAGTCTTAGTCACTTATCTTTGAATTTATTTCTGCTGAAAAGCTGAATATGTGACCTCTGTGCTTAGGTGTTATATACCTACATCAACTTTATTAAACGCTGAGATAAGTAGAAACTTGCAGTGTTATAAGATAGTAATGAATTTTATTTTTCTGTTATATAGTTGCTTCACTGAATATTGTGTTAAAGATAGTACTGCATTTTATTTTCCTGTGTATTTATTTGCTTCACTGAATATTGTGATCTCTCAGTCTCTCTGCAGTAAGTGGGGAGTTATTATTCTCACTTCATTAATATCCGGTGTTGAAATCTTAGCTTAGATGGTTTCCCTGTGCTTATAAGTCTTAGTCACTTATCTCTGAATTTATTTCTGCTGAATAGCTGAATATGTGAGCTGTTTGCTTAGCTGTTATATACCTACATCAACTTTATTACAAGCTGAGATAAGTACATTCAGTGCTATAAGACAGTACTGCATTTTATTTTTCTGTTATTTATTTGTTTCATTGAATACTGTGTTAAAGATAGTATTGCATTTTATTTTTCTGTGTATTTATTTGCTTCACGGAATATTGTGATCTCTCTGCAGTAAGTGGAGGGTTGTTATTCCTCACTTCACTGATATTCGGTGTTGAACTCTTAGCCTAGAGGGTTTCTCTGCACTTATAAGTCTTAGTCACTCACCTCTGAATTTATTTCTGTTGAATAGCTCAATATTTGAGCTGTTTGGATAGCTGTTTTATACCTACATCAACTTTACTGCAAGATGCGATAAGTACAAACCTGCAGTGTTATAATATAGTACTGCATTTTATTTGTATTTGTTTCATTGAATACTGTCTTAAAGATAGTATTGCATTTTATTTTTCTGCGTATTTATTTGCTTCACTGAATATTGTGATCTCTCTGTCTCTCTGCAGTAAGTGGAGGGTTATTATTCTCCCTTCATTGATATTCAGTGTTGAAATCTTAGCCCAGAGGGTTTCTCTGTGCTTATAAGTCTTAGTCACTTATCTCTGAATTTATTTCTGCTGAATAGCTGAATATATGAGCTGTTTGCTTAGCTGTTATATACCTACATCAACTTTATTACAAGCTAAGTACATACTTGCCATGTTATAAGATAGTACTGCATTTTATTTTTCTGTCTTTATTTGCTTCACTGAATATTGTGGTCTCTCTGACTCTCTGCAGTAAGTCGGGGGTTATTATTCTGACTTCACTGATATTCGGAATTTAACACTTAGCCTAGAGTGTTTCTCTGTGCTTATAAGTCAGTTACTTATCTCTGAAATTTTTTCTGCTGAATATTTGAGCTGTTTGGTTAGAGTTCGTATACCTACATCAACTTTATTACAAGCTGAGATTAGTGCAAACTTGCAGTGTTATAAGATAGTACTGCATTTTATTTTGCTGTTATTTATTTGTTTCATTGAATATTGTATTAAATATAGTACTGCATTTTATTTTTCTGTGCATTTATCTGCTTCACTGTATATTGTGATCTCTCTTTCTTTCTGCAGTAAGTGGGGGGTTATTATTCTCAGTTCATTGGTATTCGGGGTTGAACTCTTAGACTTGAGGGTTTCCCTGTACTTATAAGTCTTAGTCAATTATCTCTGAATTCATTTCTGCTAAATAGCTGAATATTTGAGCTGTTTGGTTAGCTGCTATATAACTACATCAACTTTATTACAAGCTGAGATAAGTAGAAACTTGCAGTGTTATAAGATAGTACTGCATTTTATTTTTCTGTGTATTTATTTGCTTCACTGAATACTGTAATCTCTCTGTCTCTCTGCAGTAAGTGGGAGGTTATTATTCTGACTTCAATAATATTCGGTGTTGAACTTTTAGCCTAGAGGGTTTCCCTGTGTTTACAAGTCTTAGTCACTTATCTCTGAATTTATTTCTGCTGAATAGCTGAATATGTGAGCTGTTTGCTTAGCTGTAATATACCTACATCAACTTTATTAAAAGCTGAGATAAGTAGAAACTTGCAGTGTTATAAGGTAGTCCTGAATTTTATTTTTCTATTATAAGATAGTACTTCATTTTATTTTTCTGTTATTTATTTTTCATTGAATATTGTGTTTAAGATACTACTACATTTTATTTTTCTGTGTATTTATTTGGTTCACTGAATATTGTGATCTCTCTGTCTGTAATTAGTTTCCCTCCCTCTCCATTCTTGTTGTGGTATTAATCTTGGTGGCTTTGGAATTGCCCGCTCCTCCTGTAAATTTGTGTTTGAACACTCCTCCTGGGTCCATCTCATTTGCTCACTCAGCCAAGTACAGTGTGATCATATTTTGATTTCAAACACTCCTACCAGTCCCAACTGTTCAGCTGTATCTCAGCTCTATCCTAGTCTAGTGTCATTAGCTCTTTCTATCTAATACAGACGGAACATTTGAGTAGGCCAACCCACTTAGGCCCTTAACCTTGAATTATCTTCTGTTTCTCCTTTCTCCCTTTCCACTGTACTTTGTGTTCTGAGTGTGCTTCTCAGCTGATAAGTATAATTTTTGGCACTTTTTAACTATTCAAAGTTGAATTAAACAATAACTGAATTCAGTTCAGAATACAGTTTGAATAAATTGCTTTAATATTGCTACACACTCAAGTGTGCAAGCTTGCACTGCACTTGAAATGTTTTAGTGCTGTTTTAGCTGCTTTTGTGTAAAAAAAAAATAATTCTAAGCTTGTTTCCTGCCTTTCCTGTAACTAGTCTAGTCCAGTTCTAGATTTGCTATATCCAGGACTGTTTGTAAGCTTCTGAGCCCCCAAGCCTTTCTGTGTTGGAGGGAAGCCTTCTAGCTTATCAGTGGGAGTGGTAAGCACTAGGTAGCCTATCTACCACAAGAGTGGTTTCTGGCCCAGAAATTGTAGTTTATTGGCTGTTTGCGCAGTTTTTCCCATCTCTTTCAACGTTCCGGTCTAAAAGCCTGCGTTTGCACTTTTACCACCTTTCCTGTAACTAGTCTAGTCCAGATACACATTTGCTGTATCCAGGACTGTGTGTAAGCTTCTGAGCCCCCCAAGCCTTTCTGTGTTGGAGGGACGCCTTCTAGCTTACTAGTGGGAGTGGTAAGCACTAGGTAGCCTGTCTACCACAAGAGGAGCTGTTTCTGGCCCAGAATTTGTAGTTTCATGGCCATTTGGACATTTTTTCCATCTCTTTCAACTTTCTGGTCTAAAAGCCCATGTTGCTCTTCTTTCCCACCTTCACTGTAACTAGTCTAGTCCAGCTACAGTTTTGCTGCATCCAGGACTGTTTGTAAGCTCCTGAGAGGTGCCAAAGTCTGCTCTTCAATTTTTCCCTTAGATCTGCTAGTTCTCTCCTCTCCTGCACTTTTACTAGCTTATTAGTCTAGCACTTTACCATACCAGACGTCTTGTAGCAATTACTGTAGCACACAAAGTGGTACGCACTAAACGCTCTACAAGGAAACAGCTCCAGTACTTATTATTAATGCCCACCCCTCCAGGCATGTCTAAAGGTCAGTTCCCTGTGCTTTCTCCTGCTAACCTGGTGAATTTGAGCATCTTGAGGCAATGCAGCAACTGCCTCATGTACACTGACAACCCTCTCCTCTTACCTCCCAACACTCAGACTTGCGAGAGATGCACTTATATATCCAAATTGGAAGCCACACACTCTCCAGTTAAGACTGGAATAGCTGGACAAGAGGAGAAAGTCAACACTCACACCACACCACATGGAACACATAGCCCTCCAGAACACACACACTAGTACTGCCTTCACATAAAAACACAAACCACACACCCACCTTTGTGGAGCCTCTCAATAAAAATCTACCTAAACAGCAGAGATCTCCAAGGCAGAAACACACTCGATCACCACAACACAACACTAATCACGAGACACATAACTCTCCTAAACAGAGTGCCATTCAGCCAAAGCCCCTAAGGCAAAACAGCATGCCCAGCACACTACTCATAGGTGACTCGATAGTGAGGCACACTGATGTCCCACTCACTAGGTTGAATATGGAGAAACTAACAGTCAGCTGCCTGTCAGTTGCCAGGATCCGCCATATAATGCACGCACTTAGGTCCCTCAACAACAGGTACAAATATGACTCTGTCATTGTACATGTGGGTGTGAATAACCTGAGCCATACCTCCCTGGACTACATGAAAAGAGACACGGAGGAGCTCTCAGATTATGTAGCCCAGGTGTATACGACCCTAGCCTTGAGCAGCATCCTACCATCACCCAGAATGATACCACAGTACAAGCAGAAAATGACTGATTTCAACAACTGGCTAAGTTTCTGGTGTCATTCTAAGGGGATCCAGTATCTGCCTGGGATGACATGATTGACAGATCGAGACGCTTTGCCAGAGATGGCCTGCATCTGTCACCCTTGGGCTTCTGGATACTGGCCAAGGCTCTTGCCAACCCTATAGGCGGTGTTCCAAAGACCAAATTACCACTGTAATAGCTACAAACAAATGCAATCTGAGGGTCATGCTGCTCAACGCTAGAAGTCTAAATCCCAAAATCTACTCACTCGAAACACTCCTTAAAATGGAGAACATCGACATTTGTGCTATAACAGAGACCTGGTTCAAGGCAGCAGAAAACACCCCTGCACTACCAGGCTATAACTCATTTCACACCTTTCAGACTCAGAACTTGGGCCGAAGCTCCAAAGATGGTGGTGTTTCCATAATCTTAAAGGATGCGCATACCTCCAGACTGATAGCACAACATAATGGATCAGAGATACTTCAGGTGCAGCTAACACTGGGTAAGACAGCGATTAAGGTTGTAGCCTGCTATAAGTCCCCAACCATATCCCAAGACACTCACTCCACGTTCCTAAGCACCCTGGAGAATATTAGGGTCCAACCTAACACACTCATACTGGGAGACTTCAACTATCCCTCCATTAACTGGGAAAACTACTCATGTACCAATACACTTGCCCAACATTTCCTGGGATTAATTCCAGTGCCCTAGACCAGTTCGTTCTTACCCCCACTAGAGGTAGCAACATCCTTGACCTGGTCATTACTAACATGGGTGACCGTTGCTCTACACCAATAGTCAACTCCTCCCTGGTTAGATCCGACCACAAACTAATCGCATTGGAAATCCTCATCCTTCCCCCCGCAAAGGCAACCACTATGAAAAAGATAACTTTGGGCTCCTAAGAACAGAAGTGGCTAACTTCACGGCACCCATGGAAATGGAGAATAGTTGCAGGACTGCCGAATCATACACCAATCATACACCAATGCACTGTACGAATAAGTACACAAATGCATGGACCTCGCCATACCCAATAGAACCAAGACACTCTCTTCCAAAAAAAAGAAGTCAATCTGGTGGTCCCCTGCCATAAAAAACTCAACCATGAGGGCTTCTATAGTTATGTAAAGATGCTCCATGGCAATACCCAGATTTGCTCTGAGCTACTGCACAACGGTACCTCCTATACTGAGCCAAAAGATATTTCCAATATACTGGCCAACAGAGTCAGTGCCAACCTTCCTCCCCCCCAAAAGGACCAATCACAATACCAGTAGATTGCCAGCACCCAGTATTACTGCTGCACAGGTTAAACTGCACTGTCCAAGGCCAAGAATACAGCTTTTAAGGGGCATGACAATATCCCTGGCTGTGTTCTACATGAACTACAGAGTGAACTGGCACCTTACCGGTGTGCCCTGTTCAATCACAGCCTCACCTCAGGCTTTGTCCCTACTGAACGGTGCACTGCTATAGTCATCCCTCTCCACAAAGAAGGAGTGACTACAGACCCTGGGAACTATCACCCCATTAGCCTGACAAGTCTGATATGCAAAGCTATGGAATGCATCATGGACCTAATAAACAAGGATATAGGGAATCTCCAAACTCTGGATCCCACACAGTATGGTTTTGTGAAGGGTAGATCATGCCTGCTCAACCTGGACGATTTCTATGAGTCAGTCACAAGAGTTGTAAATGAAGGCAAGGTGGTTCATGCAGCCTACCTTGATCTGGCCAAGGCCTTTGATATTTGATACCATTCCCCACTCAGGAATCATAGAAAAACTCTCTAAGCTAGGCATCAACCCCTATATAACTAGGTGGGTTGCAAACTGGCTCACAGAACCCACAGTGTGAAAGTAGCTGACTCCAAGTCAGACTGCGAAACCAGTCATGAGTGGAGTCCCACAGGGATCAGTTTTGGGTCCTCTCCTGTTTGGTATCTACTTCTCAGAAGTCCAGTCCAACGCGAAGGAACTCTGGCTGACAAAGTTCACAGACAATTGCAAGTTGGGTGCCATTATTAACTTCCCAAGTGATGATGACATTCTACAGAAAGGCCTCACTGCGACCAACAACTGGTGTCAGAACTATGGCCTTAAGCTCAATGCCAAAAAATGTGTCATCATCCCCTTTGGGAAAAATCCAGTTCCCATGAAATACCACATAGATGGTAGTCCACTGAACACAGAAAGCATTATAAAAGATCTGGCAACACAGGTTGACAGCAACCTCTCTTTTGAACACAACATTGCCACTGTGGTCAGAGTGTCTTTCTATGTGGCACATCTCATTACTAAGGGTTTTGCATCCAGGAAGAAAGAGGTCATTATCTCTCTCTACTTTTCCCTCATTAGGCCAATCATCGAGTACATTGCCCCATTTGGCATATACCTCACTAGACACCTTCAACAACTGGAGAGGCTGCAAAAGTACCTCACAAAGAGGATCCTAGGCCTTAAACACTTGTCCTATATGGACAGACTCAAAAAACCTCCTATTCTTTGTCTCATATCGCCTACTTAAAGGTGATTTCTGCTTAACTTATAAAGCCATGTCTGACCCAGCTCTGTTAGAAATGCTACATCTAAAGAAATCCCAATCCCTCCACACCACATGCTCCAGAGACCTCAACCTCATTACGACAATCAACAGAACGTGCTGGAGGACAGGTTCATAACCCAGAGACTGCCCATGCTACGAAATAGACTTCCCATACATGTCAAACTGAGCACCTCACTGGTCCTCTTCGAGAGAAATCTTGATGAGTGGATGAGAAATAGAAAATTCACCCCAGGGATCACTCCAGTCACTCTACTCGACAGACGCACTGGAAACTAAGGTCGGCTGGCACGATGCTAGGGTAATCCTATGGGCTACGCTTGTAGAGGTTCCAGGGCCATTAGCACAGTACACACCTATGAACCTATCAACTTGTAATAATATTAAAAATAAGGAATAACATCAAATTAAAATGTGAACAGTCACTATTCACAGGCCAAGACGCAATGCGTAAGTAAGGTTAGGCTAAGCCAACCATTATGCATGTAAATAATGACTGTACACCATTATCACACAGCTGGAACCAATTCAGAAAAAGCAGACAGTGCAAGGAATATTATCCATTAAATGGAATAAAGTGTGCGTGTGTGTGTATACGCTTGCACAGATGTGACAAAGAGAGAGAATGCACTGACTGCAACAAGCAATCCATTAGCAGAGAGTTTTTCCACAGTAATTTTTATGTAAAAAATTAAAAAAAATACATTGTAATAAAAAATAAGAACAAAACAATTTATCAGATATAGCCCATTCTCTACGTGAAATATTGTCCTCCAGTGTTTGTCTTATTGTTGATATAATGCCCTCCCAGGGGTGTACTGGCCTGATATATAACAGTCATTATATTTCCACAACTCAAACGCTCTTGGACGTTATTGCTTGCATATTGTGTATACATAGCATGTGTGTTTTAAATGGATTTAGTCATGAGGGTGAAGCCCAACTGGTCAAAACAGCAGGTAAAAGTAAACTTCTGTACAACCCATACTTGAACCAAGCACTGCAGTTATTATACCATAATTGAAATCAATGTAGTTTTAAGTGGTTAAAGTCATTTCTGTACATTTTCTGTTCATGTAAATAAACTGAAAAGAAACTTACTTTTCATATACTTAAGAATGAATCAGTAGCATGCTTTTACATTTCTACATAAAAGATGCCTTTAAAATAAAAATCTATGTACAATATGTATTACATATGTAAAGAATATTTAGTTACTGCTATATTTTAATCAGTTATGTGTGCAATTATATATTGAATTTTAAGTCTATTTTTCCTCATGAATGTTGTCTATGACTTTTTCTCTTTAATTCAAGTTGCATACTTGATTTTGTACTAACAGATATTGCAAATATGTTGTCTTAAACTCTCATAAAGCTGACATTTTTTAACATCTTTATTGAATTATCATGCAAGACAGAGGGCAAACATACACTTACATAAAAGAAAACAAACCATGTTAACATGTCCATAGTTACAAACATTACATTCATTCCTTTATACAATTATCAACAATCCAGCATTACAAAAATGACTCAATTCTTGCCCTCCCTTAAATCTTACTCCTCCAAAGCATTATTCTGCATGTATTGTTTTCACAATTTCCATTTTTGTATGCAATTTGCTCCTATCCTTTTCTAAAGATCCAACTTTCAGTTCTTTTATCTCAATTACAATGTTAATATTTCAAATAGTTGGTTTAGACTTTGATTTCCATTTTCTAATAACTGCTTTATTCTCTACCAACAGAATCAAACTTAACAGTGCCTTACTATGTCTACACAATTCAACAGATCCTGCATTCAAGCTCAGGAGTTATTTCTTTACTTAAACCCATTTGCTCACCCAATATTTCTAACAGAATACTCTGTCAGGAAACTTTTAAAATCTGCCAAATCATTACACTTCCAAAAAATATGTTCCCAGTTACTCTTTTTTCTCCATGATACAGCAAACATTTGTCATCTACCTGAGGAAACATTTTTTGGAGTCTGCTTGGGGTATAAAAACACCTATACAAATGCTTCCAAGCAAAAATCCTAAATCTTCTAGACTTTGCTGCATATTTGTGAGACAAACCTATGTCCTCCCATTGTTTTCTTATGAATTGCTTATTCTATCTTCCCAACTTTTTCTCACCTTGTTTGATCAATTCCTACAGGTGTCATGCAGTATGCTGCACTAATTATTCATTTTTAAGCAGCAGCTTCTCTTCTAGATTCAACTAAAAACTCTACCAGAGCAGGTATATACCTTAGGATTCCCCTAATCCCTTTCTCTTTACCTATACTCTGATAACAATCCATGATAGGGAAGGAAGTCTGCAGCCTGCAGTCCAAATGACTTCTTGGCCTCTTCCCAATGTATTACTTATTCCTCTCTAGTTATTTGCTCCCAATACCATGGCTCCTTTGCCAGTTTCTCCAGCAAATTCCAGCCCCCTCTTGCTTATTCTCTGTACCCCTAATTGCAGTCATCCATATTGCACAATTTCCTTTCTACATTCTGGTGTTGGCTTAGTTCTTAGAATAATTTCTGCTACTTTATATATACAATATTCTGTATGGCTGTTGTTATTCTCCTCAAGGATTTGTACCCAAAATTCCACTATCTCTCTTTATTTCTTGAATTTTCCCCTGCTTCATCATCATCATCCCTTTCCACTTTGAATTACAATTTTCTGCTTGTGTTCTGTATATCAGCCTTAACTGTGCAGCTCTAAAATATCCCTTCAAACCAGGTAATTCTAAACCACCTCGTTATATTGGAAAGATCAGCTTATCCCACTAGACCCTCACCCTCTTCCCCTCCCACATAAAATCCTTCAACTCCTTATTAATTACTGTCCAGAACTTCTCCTCTGGTTGATAAAAATATGCCTGACCTGTATATAAAACCAAAGGGACTAAAAACATTTTCACTGCTTGTATCTTGCTATCTATATCCATAAACAAGAGCTTCCAGTTTCTCAGTTTTTGTATTATCTTTTTAGTATCTTCTCACATATCATTAGCCATCATAGCAGAATCCCCTTTAACCCATACTCCTAAATACTTCATTTTTGTGTCCCCATAAATATGGCTATTACTGAACCAGTTCATATGTGGGTACAGAGTGTACAGCTATAGCCTTTGTTTTGTCTTCATTAATTTTACATCTCCAAAAAACAAACCTGAAACTGTCTCAAATGTTCCACTGACATGTCCTTTTCAGGTTTTATCATGTACAAAATGAAACCGTCTGCAAATAATGCCAACATTTCTTGATTACCATACCAATTACATCCTTGAATTTTTGAGTCTCCTATTTTCTTTGTCAGTTGATCTAAATATAATGCAAATACAAAAAAGGGAAAGAAGACACCCCTGCCTGGCGTCTTGTTCAGATATAATTTATCAGAGAGGACTCTCTTTAATTTTTGCCTCAAATCTCTTGTATATCCTCCTAATTAACCTTATTACTGTATCAGAGAATACAAATGTTTCCACTGTTAAACTCATAAAATTTCAGTTTATTCTATCACTGCTTTCTCTGCATCAATATCCACCAACAACAATTTTATTTTCTTATATTCTGCTTCCCTCTGGATTATTCTTCTATTAATATTGTCAAGTGTTTGCCTCCCCTCCACAAAACAACACTGATCCATATCTGTCAATTTTGGCAACACCTTTACTATTTTTTACAGACATAAACACTTTATAATTAAAGTTTAAAATTTAAACGGGCCTATATGAAGCTGGGTCTGATGAGTTTTCAGCTTCTTTAGGTATCACAGCTACCACAGCATTATTCTAGAATGTTGATTCCCTTATACAATGAACACTCATTTTCCATAAACACTCTACTGTCTCCAATTTTTAATACTTTGCCCTTCTGCCACAGTTTTATTAGGATCAACTCTTTCTGTTGGTATGATTGCAGCATTACTAGTTTTGGCCTTGGCTGCTTTCTCATGACCAGGTTTGCAGTATACACACAATGTGCTCTTTCAATTAATAAATCCTGCTGTGGAATACCAGTCCAATTGCTCACATGTGCTGTCATAAAATTAACTCAGTCTGTCCCTTGCAGTTTCTCTGGTATAGCAGAAAAATCTCAGGTTTTCTCTACATACTCTGTTCTCTAACAATATATATATTTTTTGAAACTGCTGTTCTTCAGCAGTCTCATACTCAGCCAGCCTTTTCTCATTTTCAGCCTTTGCGTTTTGCAGTTTTATCAGTTCATCTGAATAGCAGTTCAAAGCTTCTTCTATTTTTTTCAGTATTTTGTTATCTGAGTTGATATACTCCATTGTTTCATTTATTTTAATCAAATCTGAGGACATCAGACTTACATCTTTCATCTAAATTAATGGACGTAATCTCTTGTACCAAAGCTGGAGCTAGAACTGCTTTTTACGGAATAGCTGCAGGATTCTTCCCATTCAGTGTTTCCTCTTCACCTTTTCTAGTTGATTTTTTTCCAGACTATATATGTTTCTTCTTTGCTGGCATCCAGGCAGTCTACGTACTAGAAAATAACTGAATTTTATTAAAACAGGCAAAATTATTGCCCTTAAAAATCAATTTCTTTTTTCCCACTGGGTGAGCTGAAGTTAAGCAGTTGATCAGTGTGCAGCCATCTTGGAAAACTGAAATTATGACATTTTATTTCAGGCAAATTTTTAAATGTATTTACTTTTGGCTTGTAGTACTTCTAACATTGGAATATGTTTAATCCTCCTTTCAGTACCTCCCTGTGGCTTGTGACGTTTCTTTAGTTTCTATTTTTATATTTTAATATCACAGATTTTTCTGAAGCTGTGCTAGTTTTTTTGTAGAGTAAGAAATATTGCAGCAGTTGTATTTGGGTCAGTATCTGATTAATTTTTGATATACAAATTTCTGTATTCACAAACAGTTCCATTTCATGTATATGAAACCTCAGAGGAACACTTGTGCTGATGTGTGCATGCCAGATGGTAGTCACAGTACAACAGGGATTTGGAGGTACACAAGGTTAAGTCCTCATGTGCAGTTATAAAAGCCAGTGTTGTTTTATAACATTAAGTATGCAGTGTGTTTAACTGTTGGGAGCAATGCATGACATATGGAGGGACACTGGTGTGATTGATGTGTCTCACGCATCACTACTTTCAGGTGTAAAGCAAATCAATAATGTGAATTTTATGAATTACAGTACATTCCTACCCAAGCAAAAAAAAAAAAAGCAATGTACATACTCATTTATGGAATTGATCACCCTCTCTTTCAACAGACTGACCCAGTGTTACTGTAGAGAATGAATTTTTACTAAAAGCTTTATGTGTATGCTTCAAAACTTATCACATATGTAAGATACAGATGTTTAGGTGCCACAGCTATTCCTTCTGTAAAGTGCATCTAGGGAAATGACTAGATACATCTGTGCTACATTCATGTGCTGCCAGCACAAGATGCAGAAAAAGGAACATTTTCAAAGTAAAACAGATAGCTGTATGAAAAAAAAGCATTAATAACAAAAAGGACCAGTCATAAAAAGTGTAATAATACATAATGAAAAATAATACTCTCTAGCTCCTTGGCTAACATCCACGGAGGAATAAGAAACAAAAAAACTACAAAATCATTAAAAAAAAAATAGTCAAAGCTTGTCCCGACTTATACTTTTTGTCATTTTAATATTTTTAAAACACTATAAAATGTGAATTTATAAACTTAATGAGTATGCAAAAAAAAAAAGTTATGTGCTCACCATAATGTTCCATCTGTGTTGTCCATTTTCATTCTTCCTCAATTGCTGGGTTCAGATCTGAACCTCGGATCCAACTCAGCCATTATTAAAGCTTGTGGTAACCAAAAAGCTCTTAAGCCTGTCTCTTACCCATAATGCACCAACCCCTAACATACCCCAGATCTTGTTTGCTGATTTTACCAGAAGTGGCATCTACCAATAAGCATATATAAAAATACATAAAAATGTATATGTTCTGTAGAGGGAACAATACCTGCAGCTCAACCATAAAGGGCAGTGGTGTCCTTACAATGTCTCGTTCTACAAGACATTTGTTGAAACAAAGGATGGGGGGGTGGGCAGGAAGTTGAGGAAGAATAAAAATGAACAACACAGATGGAACATTATGGTGAATACATAACCTCTTTATCTGATGATGTCAATTTTCATTCTATCCTCAACTGTTGGGACAGAGTCTCCAGTTACCTAGAACCCTGGGTGGGGTCTAAAGAAGGATGTTCCTGACCACGGCTGAGCCAAAAGCTGTTCTACCCCTCGAGACCAGATCTAATTTGTAGTGAGTAATAAAGGTATGGGGATTCGCCAAGGTTGCAGCTCCACATATGTTGTCCATGGAAGCTCTGCATAGAAAGACTGAACAAGGTGCCATCATGGACCTAGTTGAATGGGCGCTTACAGGTTTTGGTAAGGTTAGACCCAGTTTGTTACAGAGCAAAGAAATACAATCTGCAAGCCATCTGGGCTAGACTTACTTTTGCCAATGGCTTTCCCAATTTCAAATCTGCAAAAGAAACAAACAACTGGTCTGTCTTTCTGATTTATTTTGTCCTATGTAAAAAAAAGTGTAATTGTCTGTGAACATCCAATAAATGCAACATATATTCAACTCTGTTTATAAATTTAGTTAAGAATACTATTTATTTAACATTTGTTTACTGGGAAAGTTTGACTGGGACAAAGCCCATTTTCACCAGATGCCCAGGGAGAATGTGGGAAGAAACCCATGCGAACACAGGGAGGACATACAAACTCTGCAGAGAAAGCACCCCAGCTGAGAATTGAACCACAGAACCTCTTGCTGTGAGGTGATCATGCTAACCATTGTACCACTGCGCCATGGATTTTGACACCACCTTGGGAAGGAAAGACGCATTGGTTTGTAATGTAACTATATCCTTATGAAAAATCAAGTAGGAAGTTCCGATGACAAGGCTTGAAGTTCTGAAATTCTTCTGGCTGAAGTAATGGCTACTAGAAAGACAGTTTTCCAAGTCAGGAATTTAAGGTCACATCTCACTTATGGTTCAAAGGGGGAATTAATTAAGGCTTGCAGTACCAAGTTTAAATTTCATGGTGGAGTAGGGTCTTTATAAGAGTGTCTCTCAAGAATGCCTTACAAAGTTTAGAAGAGGCCACAGAAGAATCTTCAAATCCAATATGAAAATTAGATATTGCTGCCAATCGAACCTTAACTGTAGAGGAGCTCAGCCTTTCTTCAAAGAGTAAAGCTAAAAACTCAAGTATGTTGTGTATCGGAGCTGAAAATGGCTCAACATGATTTTGTTGTGCCCAGTAAACGTATCATTTCCATTTACTTGTATAGAGTTTTTGTGTCAAAGGTTTATGGGAAGATAAAAGGATATGATGGACAGGGGAAGAGAGCATCGGTTGTCTGGCTATTAACAGAATTGGAGAAACCACTCTGTTAGCCTGAGGTTTAAGACATCTGGATAAACCATGTCTGTCTGATGTGACAGGAGATCTAGAATTGGATTCAAAATCCAAGGTTGGCAAGAAGATGAGGCAACAGGATGGGGAACCAAATCTGATGAGGCCAGTAAGGTGCAATGAAGATGACTTTGCTCTTCAACCTGGTGGCTTTCTGCAGGAATTTAAAAATCAGAACTGAAGGGTAAGCATAAAGCAAAACGTGAGGCCAATTGTGAAGTAGAGTGTTCCTCAGTGACTCTCCCTGAGGAGGGATTAGAGCAAAGAAGCTGCTGCATTTGATGCTTAGGGGAGAAGCAAAAAGATCAAAGCAAGGCTGACCCCATTGGCAGAAAATCATTTCTGCCACTTTCCTGTTGACAGACTATTTGTGAGGTACAAAAATGGACATGCTGAATTTGTCTGCTATCACGTTGGATTTCCCCAGAATGTGATTGCTATGAGAAAGCGGTTGTATGAGATCGCCCATTGCCATAATCTGAGTGCTTCTCGACAGAAGGGGTATGATCTGGTCCCTCCTTGTTTGCTGATGTACCAAACTACTGACATACTGCTCATTTGAATCACAATGATTTCTGAAGGGAGAACATCCTGGAAGGCCTGCAACTCTAAAAGCAGTGCTCTCATCTCTAGAACACTGATATGCAAGTTGGTCTCTTTGGGGTACCAAGTGCCTTGGACTGTTATCTCCAAAAAATGCCTCCCCCCACCTGATCTGGGAAGTATCCGTGGTCACTATGGCCATGGGCTGAGGGAGAATGAAAGGACAGTCTTGTAGAACTTACTCTGAATGAATCCACCTCCAGAGATATCTCCAGCATACCTGAGAAACTCTTATTTGTGCTGATATGAGCTGGTAAAGAATGGACCATTGTGTTGCTAGTAGCCAATGAAGCACTCTCATATGAAACCTTGCTAGAGGAACTAAAATTATGGCAGCTGACATCAACCCCAAGGCCTGAAGGATGAATTGGGCTGAAACACTGGTACTGTGAATTATTCTCTTGATTTAGAAGCTTATAGTATGTACTCTTGAGAGATGAAAAGAAGCTGTCACTGATGTTGCGTTGAAAACTGCTCCTATGAATTCCAAAATTTGAGTAAGTTGTAGATGAAATTTGTTGTAATTTATGGTTATCCCAAGATGATAAAGCTGAAGTACCTGATCTCTCACTCTTGTTAGTAAATGCCTGGTTGGGGTGATAATGAGCCAGTCGTCTAGATGTGAAAAACTCGGAATCCCTGGAGTCTCAAGGGAGCTGCTACTACTGCCATGCAACTGGTAAACACCCCTGGGGGGGGGGGTGAGGTCAAAAGGCAGTGCTGTTAGAACTGGTAGCAACTGGTTCCCAGCTGGTGGTTAGAACTGATAGCAACTGGCTCCCAGCCAGAAGTATAAGTACCTTCTGGATTGTCTGTTTATTTTTATGTGATAGTACGCATCCTGAAGGTCTATCGAGCACATCCAGTCGTGCTTGCCCAGGAAGAGTAGAATAGACTAAACCATGACCATCCAAAGCTCTGTATGTTGAACTGACTTGTTCAAGTTGCTGAGAAACAAAACTGATCTCCAGTCCACTGTTATCTTCGGCACTAAAAAGAATCTTGAGTACATTCCAGATTCTATCTGGTCTGGTAAGACCTCATGAATTACTCTTTTTTCTAGCAGCCTTGTATTTGTAGTGCTGCTTCTTTCCTCTGACTGGGTGGAACATTAGGAATTTTGCATACAGTTGGAGGTGGAAGGGAAAAGGGAATTATATAAACTATGGAAATAATTCTCTACAGACAAATAGGCTCTCTGGTGCAGGAATACTCGACCCATGATTGCCTCCAGAGGGGGACATAATTGGGCCATCTTTCAGGAGAGCTGGTAGGGTCTGTCAGAGAAAGAATCTATGGACCCCTGGTTTTGTAGGCCTCATCTGCTACTGGGGTGTCAGCATCCATTAGAGTTCGCTGCTCTGCCTCTAGGGGAGCTTTCTCCACGTTTGTCTTGGAATGGCCCTAGGACTTTTTTTAACCTCATCTTACAACCACTTCACTGACTCCTAGAAAAGGATCTATGAGGGGTCGAAAAACATATGCCCATGCAGAGTGAGTCCTTCCGTCCTTCTCACACCTGGATAACATGTCCTTCACTTTGGAGCCAAAGAAAGAACTGCTGTCAAAGGGAGCATTGACGAACTAGGACCTGAAAGGCTCTGCAAAATCACATAAATGAATGGAAGCATGCCGCCTAATGGATATTCCTGAACCCACTCCTTCAACTGCATGCAAAATAAGCCTCATGAATGAATTCGAGATAGACTGGAGGGTAGTCAACTGTGAGGCCACAGATGATTGGGCCTCATCAGAAATGGTCCTTGAAAGAGATTTTGAAAGTTCTCTGCGTAAGTCCCTTTGTAAGCTAGTAAATTGTGCCAAACAGTTCATCAATTTAAGAGCAAGGGCTGCTGAAGCATAGACATGCTTCCTAAACCTGTCCATTGCCCTAGACTCCCTGTTAGGGAGAGGAACAGAGGAACTTTGTTCAGAAAGTTCCTTCTTGGTGGCCACTGCCATGACCATAGTATCTACAGTCACCCCCCCTTACCCCAAAATTCCTTCCCCACAGGTGGAGCCAGAATCCTGTCTGGTCTCTTAGGTATTGACTCAACTGAGTTAGGCTCCTTAAATGCCCACTGAGAGAGCAAATCAACAAGCTCGCTGGTGGGCAGAGTAACTCAGGAGATAGATGGGCCAGCTCCAAAGACCTCCGGAAATACTGACTCCTCCGGTGAAGGGTTAATGTGGGTCAAACCACCTCTCTGTTTAAACATCTCAAGGATGTTTCCAAATGAGACATCTTCTAGAGGTGATTGTGGGGACCCTTCACCCTTGTCAGAATCAGTATCCTCAGTGACTGACTCTTGCAGAGAGACCAAGTGCCTCCTCTTGCACTTTCTCTTCCTAGGACTTCCTCTGTGGGGTGCTCCAGGGAAGTGTCAGAACAGACTATGAAACCCTGCTAGATGGTCTGGAGGTCTCGAGCTGGCTGTCCCTGTGGCACAAAATGATGAGGGTCCAAGTGCAGAGACATCTGGGAACTAGATTGAGGATCCAAGGAGGTTGGATCCATCTGACATATAGGAGCAGAAAACACCCTCTTCACTACCTCAAAGGCAGACTGCTCTGGAGAGAAGGAAAACCTTGGCGATGAGAAGGCAAGATTCTTGTCAGCTGTCTCCCCCCAACCCTGAAGCAATCTCCCTGAGGAGGAAGTCTGAGCAGAGCTATCCAGTGCTGAACACAGAGATGGCTTTGAATACTTTGGAGTTGACTCCAATGTCTTTGATCCGACATGGAAGCTTCAGCTCCTACAGTCATCCAGATCGGAAGAAGTCAGGACTGGAGCACTCAGAGTTAGCTTTGGATCCAAAGACATGGTTATCTTCAGAGCCAAGCCAGACAGGCCTGGAAGGCTTGGATCCGGGGACTCTGAAGCACCCCAAGGGATCACAGAAAGAGTATGAAGTCATGGTGTGGTAGATGGATGGGCCTCCTCACCCAAAGTTGTAAGAGTCAGTAAAACATCCATCTGGATCTGTGCTGAGAGGAACTTCCTCATCATTCTGTCCACATCTTCCTCAGTCAAACTTCTGGATGAACAAGACAAGGCATGGGAAGGTAACTTTGAGTGGTATCTTTCAAATAAGGTGAAGGAACCCTGGAAGGCACAGGATCAAGAGAAGAGGAATACCTGGTCATTGGAAGAATAGTGGACCCAAGACAGTTGGATCCAAGGATACAGGATTCATTAGTTTATTTTTCTTTGGAGCCATAGGAGAGGAACTTTAAGAGCATCTGAGATCCAATTTACATCTTTTCCTGGAAGACACTGAAATTGGAGTTGAGGAAGTGGAAGGCTTTGGAGACAGAGATTTGGCATCCTTACTTTTAATCTTGGGAGACTGAGCCCTAGTGATAGCTTCACCAAAGGATGATGGCAACAAACCTTTCAGAAGAAGCTAGTTTTTCTATCCATCAGAGCCCTGGGATTGAATGAAATTGTAGCAAATAGAGCAATCCTCCTGAAGATGCTGCGGGCCTAAACAATATACACAAGGAGTGTGAAGAGGTGAAAGAGGCAACTTGTGCCCACACTTGAAACACTTTTTAAAGCCTGAAGGATCCTTCTCAGTCATGTCAGTGACAAAGGTAAAAAACAGTAATACAAGAAAAGGATTTTTTTTTTTTTTTTATATAGGAAGAAAGGATAAGAAAAACGAAATCAGAAGAATACCAACAATGGTAATAAAATTACACCGGCATGTACAACAGGAAAAGGGAAGAAAAGCTACCAACAATAGTAAAACAGGTATACAATAATGTACGAGGGTAAGAGAAAAAAGTTATCATTTAGCTGATAAAACCTGAGAGCTACATCTGACCATGTCTTTTTGCAAAAAGCAGCAAATGAGATTTGGGTTATGTTAGGGGTTGGTGCATTATGGGTAGGGTAAGGAAGAAGCTCGAGAGTTTTTTGGTTACCAACAGCTTTAGTAACGGCCGCGTAGGTTCCGAGGTTTGGATCCAAACCCAACAGTTGAGGACAGAATGAAAACTGACAACATCAGATCATTAGTTTTTAAGGGGCTCTGCACACACATTTATGAAGTCTTCACTTATACAATCTCAGTAAAGGAATATACTAATCACAAGGTCACATTAAATCACAGCAACAGGAATTCTTTGCTTTGGATAAATAAATACTTTTCTCTATTCTGATGTAAGATAACCTTGTAATTAGAGTATTTAGTTGGTAGTGGGTTAAGAGGTTGGTGTAGTGGGTTAAGAGGTTGGCTCCCTATATAAGAGGAATAGGGTGTACAGACCCCTGCAGAATGTTTCTTTATTTTACTTAAACTAGATTCAAGTTACCAAACAGTGTATTTATTTCATAAATTGTATTCTTGCCTAGAATCATATATACATTATCTCAGTTTTTATTTCATTGCTTCAAGGCTCAAACATTATATCCTATGTTCTGATAGGTATCCCGAAAATACCCAGTGCAACAAAAGCAAAAGGAATACAGCTACGTCTCAAAAACAAGCACAGCGGAGCACACATGTATATTATTAGCCTACTTTGATAAACAAAACATTAAACTTCAAACTACTGTGATGTGAATTAGATGTACTGATAATACTTTCTGAAAGTAAAATATAAAAAGATACCAAAAATAATGAAATGGAACACAGAACTGTAATAAGTAATGCACAATACTTTAATAAGAGGAAATAGTGCTGACAGTAGTAATATATCAAACTATAAACAAAAGGCAAATTCATATTCTTCCAGGCAGGAAAGTAATAACAGAAGCAATGATAAAGTGAAGGAAGCATTCAGAAACATATTAGAAAACCACCAGGGACTGACCAAATGTTAAGTCTGCGAGAGAAGAAAATATCACATACAGTACTTTTCTCCATTAAACTCTGTTTAACATTATTATATAGCATTCTGTATGTATTAAAGAAATAAAATTGACAAATTTGCAATAAATTCTAGCTACCCTCAGAAGGTTGTGAATCTGAAAGAAAGTTTTCTGGAATTTGTATTAAAGTTACTGCTTTTATTTTAAATCATGTTTATAGTCTCCTCCAGACAGGTACTGGTGATGCGAATATAGAATCCTTCAAACTGAATAGCAGAACTGTTCTTGACATATGAAATATGTTTTCTTGTTGAGGTCTTAATTCTTTGTACTCTGTTATCTACATACCCCTTCTCTTACCTGGTGATGCTCTGCACAATCAATAGATGATCATATCTCTCTAGCCTGAAAAGAGGGGTCTCTAGTAGTGAAATGTTGGGACTCAATCTTGAGTCCTGAAACACAGAAAAAAAAGACAGAAAACATCGCATAAACTGAATACTGAACATCACTCTTCTCCTTTACAACTGCTTTTTACAGGTGGGGGAGCCCTTCCCTTGCACCCCTCAAATTTATATATTGTATATTATATATCAACTCCAAGACTGCTGTACTTCAAAGGAAAAAGGAATATTCTGAGAAATGTCATTCCTGGACTTCACATACGGTAAGTCTGGGTTCTCAGTAATTCAAGTCTCCACATTCTTGGAGTTGGTATTCTGAGTCCCAACATTTCAAAAGGTTATTGAAAAAGAGGCTCTTTACCCATAATGCACTACAGGTCTAAACACACAAAGAAATACAGTACAAGTGCATTCACATGCATCTATTGTGTACACTAATTCCAACACTTGTAGAAAGCATCCCATTGTAACAACATGCATATGGCCTATTTAGAAGATAAATTAAGTTTGAGTTGAAACACCTTGCTATTGGCATTCCTAGCTCAACAATCTTAAATGGTAAGGGCGATAAGATTTTTAGAATCACAAACTATATAATGAATGGTAAATAGAAATCTATACTAATTTTATTGCAGCAATCTCTTGTTTCTCAACTGTTTTCCTGCACATATTGGCCTCCTTACTGATTGGAAGCCATTATTTATTTGACATTTGTTAACTGGGTTTGTCCGATTGGGTAGAGACCCCTTTTCAACAGAGACCTGAGGAGAAAAGCTCCACAAAACAGTTACATAAAAATTTGAATATATACACGAACATAAAAATTATAATAAAAAAATAAAGCAGACATTACATAACAGACCTATAACAAGATACTATTGTATAAGGTTTAGGACAGTTGTACCAGAAGTTTTTTATCTGCCAAAGGCATATAGCCTACATGTGTATGCCTATCACATCATTAAGCACACATTATAAATCAAGTTGGGTAAACTTCCTGAAGTTCAGTGTTGTAAACAGTTCAGGTTTAACTTCAAGGTGTTCCTCAAAAGTTCACCTAGTCAATACCCCTAATCCTTCTCCTCACTGGTAGTTAGAAGGGCAAATCTTGGCACCATGAAGTTGAATTAACCCTATGATAGTAAGTTCAGTAAAACTATTTATCACTTTCAGAAAAAAGCAATTATCAGTAAAATAATAGCCCAGATATTCAAAACACAAATTATGCAATTTCCTCCAAATTCTCACTAATGCCCATCAAATATCCTACTGCTAACAATAAAATTTGCATTTTTACACTACTCTCTAAAAGCACAAAATTAATCCCTTACCTTCTTCTGCCTCTTTAACCTACTGACTAGGAAAGACTTGGATCCTTGTCTAATGTACTCCTAACTCATATTTTGCCAAAGGTCTGATACAATTCCCCTCTAATCTGCTTTAGTTCTGCCCAGACCAACAATTCACCATACTGTGATACAGACGGTATGATCTACATACAAAATGTGATTTAGTGTCTACTGTGCATGCAAAATTTGAAATGTGCATATCTGTAATTTTAGGCAACACCTTCAAAATCTTGTACAAAATTATTAAGTGAAATGATAAAACCATTTCTGAAAATAGTCAAACCCTAACTTATAGCCTTAATAAAACACAACCAGGCACATCACTATAATTATCACTGATCATACCACGTGGAGTGGAGCCTGATATTAGAATTTCAGGACTCTTGTGACATATTGTCATGCTATTTCTCTAGGAATCTGGTGTTCTAAAGCAATGTCTTAGAATATACAGTTCTTTGGAACAGACATAACACAATATAGTTGATGGAACTACAGACTGGAATGAAGCAATCCTACCTCAACACCCTCCTGCCTTAAAGGAAAACTGAACAGTGAAACACACAAGTGAGGTTGTCTTCCTATCCCACTGAGATACAATGGCAGCAATGTGACTCACAAGCATCTTATACACCTTTTGTAGCAGAACTCCTTCCTTTTTTTTAATGGCCATTATATACATTTCTCTCAGAGGTTGTTTTAAGTTATTTCCAGCAGCTATACAGCTCCAATCAAAGAAAGTAGCTAAATTGCAGGCTTTTCTAAGGATACCCCCTCACACACACACAAAACAAAAACAGCAAAATCAGGACTGCTAAGGAGAAAGAAACAGGTGATAACCCTATCAACTAGGTGTACTGAAACTATTTCTCTTCCTGTTAACAATAAAAGCAGTGGGAAACAGTTTCACAACACTCTTCCCACCCCCTTTTTTATAGCAGCTGCTGACCTGTTGACATCAGCAGGATTGAATGCCTATGCAATATTTTGGGCAGTACCCAAAGTACTACAAATTTTTCTGCATTTGTGGTATGGCATGCAGGTGGGGAAATTTTTTCTGGCAAAGTATGTGAGAAATTAAGCTTAAAAAAGGTGGAGGCCTTACCCTCCTTTGATTCCAATGCAGTTTTTTTTTAAAGCACGGGTAGCTTTGTGGTATGTAATCAGTACTGGAATCAAATTGTAAGGTGAAAGAAACCTAAATGGTAGAGTTAAACTGCAGGAGAGGTTGCACATTTCCTTTAATAATACATAAGAATTGACTGTGTGTCTTTGCTTTGTGTTTCTGACATGCATTTATTCTTCCACCTTATCTCTATAACTCATTCATAAAATTTCAGTTTATAATTTTGTAATTAGATTCATGGCTTTTAATACTTAAAAGCCTGTCACACCCTCCTCCTGTCTTTAATAAACACAGCTCCTGCTTTATTCAAATGATCAGTTGTATGTCTGTGTGTGTCACATTTTTATATACATTCTTTGTATAAAACACCATAAAACACTACTAAATATATTTTGTTACTAGGTTTGCCACCTGCTCCTGCAAGTTTATTATCCTGGAAATTCACATGCTGTGTACTTTATGTGGTACTTTTATTGTCTTCTTCCTTGACATTAACCACGTTCTCTGCTTAATCTTATTTTCAAATATCTTACCTAACTTTAGACACTGTCTACTTTATATCAAAGTCCTTCCTTACAAAATATTCAAGTCTCATCATACAATTTATACATATTTTTATGTGGCTTCTTTCTGAAAAGTTGCTAACACGTCTGCCTGCTGTACTTGCTGACTAATGCATCTAAACAATTTGAAAACATATTCCACATGCAAAACTTTACCCCTGGTGCCACAAATGTTCTTCTACAATCTTTGCCTCTTTATTTTTTTATTTATACACTGAATCATTTCTGCAGCATATGGCTTCATTTGCAACTGCAAGAGATCATGTTTTATTTTTTTCTGCTGAAATACTGCAACATATAGTTTTGCATATAACTACAACAATTTATATTTTCATTTTTTTCTGCTGAAATACGTCTATAGTCTGTACTATCTACAATTATAACCAATCCAATTCCTGCTACCACAGTCTTATTAATAGAACATTTTATTCTAATAAAAAACTTCATATGCTTTTAATTTTCATTAGATACTAACCTTTATAAATATACAGTAATTAGGTATATGGTCTGTAAAATGTGGGTAGATGCAGTTTTCACTGCATTTAGATGATGCACTGTTTTAACTACTTTTTCAGATCATATTTCCATTTTAGAATTTTAACTCGTACTGTTTTCCTTCATCTGAACAAATCAGCCGCTTCCTTAAACTGCTCCTGTCTGACTACTCACCACCACACACACCTATCATTCTGCATTTAGCCACAACTTTATAAGACTTACAATGTGACCTGAGTTGCTATAAAATAGTTTCATCCAATAAGACCAAAGCTATGAATCTCAACTCAATTTTTGTATGATGTTTCTAATTCCACATGCAAATACTTGGACTATTTCTTATACTTAAATGCCAGAACCATAATTCATAATACCAGATTTCCTTTCATTGTTCATGATGCTCTTAATGTTGAATGTAACTATTCATTCTGTAAAGATTTGTTTTATATATATATATATTTTTTTTCTGCTCCTTAAAACTTTTTTAAATGTTCTTTCTTGTATTTTTCCTCCTACTCGTATGCTTTAAGTACTTCTGATGTAACATACCATGTACAGCCTTCCCATAATGACTAATAATAAAATGGATGGACTGTATTGCAAAAACACAGTTCTTTATAGCAGAAACAGCCAACATCTGAGATGTGAATTACTTTGAATCCTTTTTGCACACACACAAACTAATGTTTTGATTGGCGATCGGATCAGAAATTTTTGTACTACCTAGAGAGTTTCAGATTCCTTCATATATTAACAGTTTGAAAAAGTGCAGAGGAGGAAAATGGCCAACAGCTTTGAAAGTTGTAATACACCTTGTGCTGCCACACAAATGGCAGCCAAAAACTGATCAGCAACTCTAAAATACAACTTTAAACATTCTTAGATATTTTGAGCTTCTTCTGTTCTTGATGTTGTGCAACCATACAGTGTTTTAACACCTTTCAAAGCTGTCAGAATGCATCTGATCTCATGCAGTTCAGTCATGGCTGCTGTGTCAGGAGGAGGCTTGATAAGGTCAAAGTTCAGAAGTAAACAAACCTCCCTGTGACGAGACTGTAGTGCACTGAGTGTGGTGATTACATTCCAAAATTGTGAAAAAGACAAACCAGTTAAGTAATTCTGTAGTGTGAGTTCTGATCTTAACAATTACTGTAGTATGAAAGAATAGGTTCACAGGTGTTTACTAGGCTAATGACCACAAAGGCCTTTTTAAGCCTAGCCATGCATCCTAAATCTTTGACAAGTTCTGCTACCCTTGATAACTGTAAGCATCTTAGGGAAGGGAATATTACTTATAAGTGTGGACTGGAATTTGATTTGCTACAGTCAGGATGTAGCTGTGGTGCCTAGAAGTGAAAATATAACAAAAGAGGGTAGATTTTTGAAGAAATTTATGAAAACATTTGGTATGGAAGATGTGAATTCAGTAGTAGGAGTTGGGACTGAATTTACACATTAGCCCCCAAGGTATAAAAACTGGGCTAGTCTAGACAGAAATTATATTTCACAGGAACATGTGCATTTAACTGAAAGTTCTGATATACAACAAATAACTGCTTCATATCCCGTGCCAATAATAACTAAAATAAAAATGCAAAGTAATGAAATAAAAATGAAACAATGGAGTTTCTTCACAAATCTGTTGAAAAGAGAGGGGTTTAAGGAATGGGTAGCGGAAATTATTCAGGAGTTATTACAGAAAACAGAAATTTCTTCTGAAAATATAGCTAGGGGGTGGGATAAAATTAAAGTGGAGTTTAAAAATATGGTGGAAATACAAGAAAAAGAGAAAAGTTTAAGAAGTAACAGGAGTTATTTAGAGGGACTGAAAAAGGTTAAAATACTGCAGAATAGGGGGAATCTCACAGAACAAGAAGAGGAGCAATTGCAGAGTGCTAAACAGAAAATAAGGGATTGCCTTGATAATATGCATGAGTTTAGAAAGAGAGCAACTTTTTTTTTGATAATAGCTCCAAAGAACAAAAACTTTTAGCACAATGACTCAGGCAACAAAAAGTAGAAAGGATTGTTATCAAGCTTAGGGAGCATATAGCAAGGAAAATAACCCGATATCCTGTAGAGTTATTAGAAATATTTGAGAAATTTTATGAACATTTGTATATAGCAGAGAAATGTGGAAATCAAGAAAAAGTACAAATGGAAATATTTATGGAAGAATTAAATATACCAAGGTTAGAGTTAGATGAGGTTCAATTACTAACTGGATAGTAGGAGATGAGAAAAAATGGTGAATGTATAAATCTCAAGGAAAGTCCATAGGGATAGATGTTATTCCAGTAAAAGTCTGGAAGCTAGGAGGGAAGAAAGTGATAAAGATCTGGAAGGTTTTGTTTAATATTATTTTAAAAGAAGGAAAAGCACCAATATCCTGGAAGAAAGTGTAGGTGGCTGTAATAACTAAAGATGGTAAAGACCCATCATATCCAGCTTAATATAGGTCCATTTCAATTCTAAACCATGATTATGAAGTGTTTATGCCTATAATGGCTAAAAGAATGGCAAAGGTGATGCCAAAATTGATAGATATGGATCAATGTGGTTTTGCGGAAGGAAGGCAAACATTTGACAAGATTAACAGAATAATAATGATCCAGAGGGAAGCATAATATAGAAAATATCACTGTTGTTAGTGGATGCAGAGAAAGCATTCGGTAAACTAAGATGGGATTTTATAAGCAGGGTAAAGGAAGCATTTGCATTCCCTTTTAAAATTATAAGGTTGATTATGAGAATACATTAGGGATCGGAGGTGTGTGTGTGGGGGTCCTCACTTATATAATTGGTATGGTAGTCAAGCAAAATTGGCTTTATTTACAGATAATATTATTTTATACCTGATAAAACCAGAAAAGGACATTTCACTGTTGTGCAACACTCTGAGGCTATTTCATGTCTTTTCAGGAAACAAAATTAATTAAGATCAAACAAAGGCAATATTTGTAAATTATGTCTCCACACACAAATTGGCAAAGAGATACACATATTTATGGGGACATGATAAAATAAAGTACTTAAGAGTATGGATTAAAAAGGGTTCTGTTTTGGTAGCTAAGGATTTGTGAGAAGAGACTAAACAAAAGATAATACAAAACCAAAAAATTGGAAGCTCTGTTTTATGGATATGGATAGCAAGCTGCTAGTTTTATACACAGGTCAGGCATATTTTTATCAACCAAAGGAAAAGTTGTGGATAGCAATTAATAAAGAGTCGAAGGAATTTATCTGAAGGGGAAGAGGTCAAGAGTCAAGTGGGAAAAGTTGATCCTTCCAATAGAACAAGGTGGTTTTCGATTACCTGATTTAAAAGGGTATTTCAAAGCTACAGAGTTAACGCTCCTATATATACAGCACAAACTTAAATATATAATTCAAAGTGGATGATGATGATGAATCAAGGAGGAAGCTCAGGAAACAAGGAGAGACTGTAAATTTGGATGCAGATCCTTAAGGCGCATAACAATCACAATACAGAATATTATGTTCAGAAAGTAGCAACTAAGAAGTAATCCAACAGCGGGGAATACAGAAAAGAGATTTTACTAATGGGGTGCTTCAATTAGGGGTACAAAGAATATGCAAGAGGTACTGAAATTTACTGCAGAAAACTACCAAAAGAACCAAGTTTTGGGGAGCAAATAATTAGAGAGGGAAAGGTAACAGAATGGGAAAAGGTCAAGAATTCATTTGAACTGCAGACTAGAGATTACCCTCCCTAATAAGGAAATTGGCAAGGAAAAAGAAACGGGATCCTAAGCAAAAGACCAACACTTGTAGAGATTTTACTAGAATACAGAAGATAAGCTGCTGTTAAAAAAAGGGATAATTAGTAGAGAAATATAAAATATTGCATGATAACTACATTGCTTGGAAGTGTTTGCATAGTTATGTTTATACACCAAGCAGACTCCAAAGAATTTTTCTTCAGGCAGACTGCAAATGTTGGAGGTATGATGGAGAAGAAACAGGTAACTGGGAAAATGTTTTGGGAGTGTAATGAATTAGCAGACTTTAAAAATTCCCTGCTGACTACTCTAACAGAAATACAGGGTGAGCAAACTGGTGTAACAAAGGAAATTATTTTTTGAGCTATGACAGAGAATAAGAATTGCCTAAACATAGTAAGGCCTTGTTGAGTTTAATTCTGGCGACTGACAAAAAAGCCAATACAGTAAACTCTCACTCAACTGGCACCCATAGAGACAGGTAGATGCTGGTTAAGTGTCATTTCCGGTTGCTTGAGAGATGCTTTACATTTTTTGATTGACTCGTATACCAGCATACAAGCCAGTCAAAAATAGCAAAGCAGAGCCTCTTCTGTTCAATGTGGAACAGGGGACTGTTCTGCATTGAACAGAAGAAGCTCCGCTCTGCCATTTATGACTGGTTTGTATGACAGCATATGAGCGAGTGAAAAACAGCAAAGCGGGGGCACTTCAACTCAATGCAGAACAGCAGGCTGTTCCGCAGTGAGTAGAAGTGTCTCCACTTTGCTATTTTTGATTAGCTCGTATGTCGGTATACGAGCCAATGAAAAATGCTGGTTGCTTGAGTTCCAGATAACGGGGACTTTACTGTACTAGAAAAATTAAATCAAAGTCTAAACCAACTGTACGAGAAGTAATGAATATAGTAACAGAGCTAAAACAATTGGAAATGAGATCTTTACTAAAGGGTAAGATCAAATCACATTGAAAAAATGGAAATTGTGGGAATAATACATGCAGAATAATGTTTTGGAAGAGGAATGATGTTTAAGCGAAGGCAGGAATTGAATGAGATATGTAATGTGTGACTGACAATGACTGGACAGATTGTAAGTAATTAATGTTTGCAACTGAAAATATGTCAATGTGAATGTTTTCATTTATATAAATATATGATTGCCTATGACATAAGTGATAACTTAATAAAGTTGTTTCTTTTTAAAAAAAGAAAAGAAAAAAACAAGGTTCATGTTAAAAAAAAAAGAACACTCTCGTCAAAATAAACAGGCAACTAATTTAGTTAATAAAGTCCAATAAATCAAATTTTGAGTTCAAGATGGCCTCTCACGCATGGTTAATGCTGCCACATTCACTGAGCCGGGCGATATAGCAAATCTGCTGACTGACAAATTCAGTTCCAAATTTACTCACCTCTCATCCCCAGCCCCTCCCCCCAAAGAAATACCTTCAAGCATAATCCCTCCAACTATAAATAGAGAGCATGTCCTGGCTGTGCTCACAAAGGCCAAGAAAACAGCCTCAGTGTGCCCTGATAATATCCCGGGATGCCTCCTGAGCAGTCTAAAATATGACTTGTCAAAGCCACTGGTGTTACTATTTAATTGCAATCTCAAAACAGGTTTTCTGCCATGAGAATGGAGGACTGCAACTGCCATCCATCTTTATCAGGGTGGACCATCAACAGATCTGGGAAACTGCAGACCCATTAGTTTGACTAGTCTTAAATGGAAAGGCATGGACAGAATTGCCATGGAAATGCTCATCAAAGACATAGGAGACCTTCAGACACTAGATCCATCCCAGTTTGGCTTTGTCAAAGGACGGTCATACCTACTGAACCTGTTGGACTTCATTGAGAAAATCACCAAGGCAATGGATGGGGGTAAAACAGTGCATACTCCCTATCTTGACATGGCTAAGGCATTTGATACAATACCCCACTTGGGCATTGTAACAAACTTACGGAATTAGGTATAAACCCCTATATAATGTGCTGGATAGCCAACTAGGTAACAGATAGGACCCAGGAAGTTAGAATTGGTGGGACCACCTCCACAAAAAGGCAGGCCACCATTGGATTATCTCTCAGGGCTTCATGCTGGGCTCACTCATCTTTGGCACCCACTTTTCAGAAGTCAAGGGCAATGTCAAAGGCCTCTGGCTGACCAAGTTCTCAATAATTGCAAACTGGGAATAGCCATAGAATCCCCAAAAGATGCAAACATCTTACAAGAGGGTTTAACACAAACAAATGACTGGTGCCAAAGCCACAACTTAAAATTTAGTGCCAAGAAATGCATTATGGTACCTTTTGGGATGTCGGCCACCACAGAAACTATATAATCGATTAAAAATAACCCTTAAGAGTCGACTCACTTGTCAAGGATTTAGGAACACGTAGACAGCAAGCTGGCCTTTGACCAACATGTGCCCAAGGTAGTAATGAAATCTTTCTGTGTTGCACATCTTACATGTAAGGGCATCTTATCCAAGTCTAATGAAGTCATTGTACCACTGTACACAGCCGTCATCAGACACATCATTGAGTCTAATCCCCCCTTCGATATGTACTTGAGCAGACACATTTTGAGTCACATGTCTCGGATGCATACTGCTTCTATGCAACAAGTTATTTTCCCTAGTATGTTTCCTATAAATAGTTGTGACCATATGTGTTAGTTCTGCTTCATTGGCCTTGACGTCAAGAAAGTCAATTTCATCACACGAAAATTTATACGCAAACCTTAAAAAAACAGTCGATTGTTGCAAGTAATTTATAAATTCTACAGGACAGTCTGCTGTCCCTTTCCATAGCAGAAAGACATCATCAACAAATCCAGAATACCACAAAATATGATCAGAAAAGCCATCAGCTTGTAGTAGTGCATAGAAGCAGTATGCATCCGAGACATGTCACTCGAAATGTCATTAAGGGGCAAGTACATAGAGCTATGAGGTTTCATAATGATGAAGAACTACTGGTAGCAGCATTAGAGTTCCTAAGAATGGAGTTTCTTAACAGATGGTATAAAGAAGCAGATCTTAATGAGTGTATTGAAGCAGCTTTTAAAGAGATAGTGGGTAAATGTAGACCCTATTATGCAGATAGAGCTATTACCGAAACCACTGAGGTTAAAGATAGACAAGAGGTGATTAGATTTCCTCTAACATAATCCTCGGATGTACAGGGTGTGTGTGACATTATTAAGAGGAATTGGGCTGTACTTGGCATCATGGATGAACTAAAAGATGTTATAGACACAGTTTCACATTTTTCTTTTAAGAACAAGTCACTGAAAAGACTCTTATGCTATAATACCTCTCTCTGTAATAAGGAGAAGAGATCAGATAGGTAAGGATCCTTTCAGTGTAGGAATTGTACAGCATGTAAGTTCATTCATATGGGTTGCAAATATGTACATCCTGGTATGAATTTTAAATTGGAGGCAAAGTTTTATGCTGATTGCAAGACATCTAATATAGCTTACCTTAGTTATTGTATTAAATGTCATGCTTTTTTTGTTGGGATGAATAACAGACAGCTAAAAGATGGAATTTTAGAACATCAAAGAGACATCAAAAATAGGAACAAAATTAACGCCCTGGCTAAGCACGCCATTAATTATGGGACAGATCATCATTTTAAATTCTTAGTGCTTGAGATCATTCCAGAGAGTTTAAGAGGGGGGGACATTAGGAACCAGACTGAATCTGCTGAACAGAAGCACCTGGTTTAAATGAGGTAGTCTCTCTCAAACCTTTTTTGAAAGCCAGACCATTGAAAAATTGACACTGGTATATAAGTTTGTGTTTTTATGTACTGGCACTTTAATCATTGTATGCTTAACTGATGTGCTGATTGTTTTATTGATGTGCTATTTAAATGACTCTGTTCTTTATTATTCAGTCTGAAGAAATGGTAGGAATATACCGTGAAAGCGCTCACTCTTTTATTTCTTATTTTTATTAAAGTTTTATGGACTTTACCTGCAGCTGTGTCTGACTTGTACTTGTACTGTCTCTATTTGGTCCCTTTTGAAAGTACCATTCCTTATCTCTCTTTGACTATTGTGTTTTTTAAGATTTTTTTTAAATCATCCCTGCACCCTGCGATGACGAACCTTTGGCACAACTCCAAAACAAACAGCATCAGAACTACTAGGCCAAAAGACCTACATTTTGACTGCAACATAAACAGGACATGTTGAAGAGACAAATATGCATCTCATAGAATTCCCATTCTCTGGAATAGACTCTTATGTGAAACAAATCACTCCCTAAGCCTATTTAAGCATAACTTGGACCACTGAATGGGAAATCAAATATTCATCCTTGGTCTGGCACCTACGTTACTGATAGAGGCTGTCAGTAAATCATGTTATAATGAAGAATCACTC